>NC_137829.1:26282902-26492902 GCF_963921795.1 Nannobrachium achirus
ATGGTGTTTTTGCGTTGGAACAATTTCCCTTCTAAACAGCTCATCAACAGCAGATAGAGTCTGTCACCCGTGTTACGGAGTGACATGTCTTAACGTGTCTCTTACGACAAGCTCAATTATCTGACACTGCCCGTAATTTTCATTCCTTTTTCTGGCACAATGTAAAGTTCCTCTCCTTTATCTTCGAAAGCTGGTCGTTTTGGATCTAGAAAACACCAATATAAGACATGGTGTGTGGGAGGAGAACGGGAATGCTGGGCAGAGGAACATCTGCCGAGTGGTGAGGCAGCTGGCAATCCCTAACTTTTGTCAATATCTTGGATCAGGTCTTCCATTTAAGGGGATTGATGCAAAAAATTATTATCGCAAAATGACTCTGTGTCACTATATCTGTGTTCTATATACTACTACTTATATATATACTATCGTGTTTGAATGTCAGCATTTAAAAAAAGAAAATACATGTTTGAAATGAGAGATTTGTAGGGGGAAAAGGCGTGACTATTATAATTCTATATATATATTCTTATTGCGACCGTAGGTCGCCGTTTACTATCAGAACCATCACAGCTTGACCGTATCCGTCAATCTGGACGTGTAACACCTGACACTGTGGTTCCCCTGACACATCACTGTGACATCACAGGTGACATCATAGTGATGTCAGATACTCAGAGCAGGGATCACCATAAATGGGCATAAACAGGTGACAGCACAGTGATGTCAGATACTCAGAGAAGGGTTCTCCATACAGTACAGTATATGGGCATAAAAGGGATTCTGTTAGGGATCTCCATATCTGGGCATAAAAGGGATTGTATCCCAAATGATGCCCTGTTAGGAAAACCACACTAACAGAATCCATATATGGCCAAGACAGATGGCGCGACCTTGCCCTAAAGGGCGAGGTCGCATTTTGCCCTTCGGCGTCTTACTGGTATTATTTATTAAGGGATTGTTGGATTGTTATGAAATTTTGTTCAGGATCTTGTGAGAATAACACATCAATGATGGTGGACTAGTGGTAGAAATGTTTCTAATTGACCCCATGGTGGCATTATACCACACTGCTTTGCATTTTGTCTTATAACACTTGAACTGTAACAAGTTAATATAATCAAATTCAACACCCAATCTAGGGCCACGCTCATTCCTCGATTTTCTCTTCAAAACACCCTTTTTTGCTACTACTCCTACAGAGTCTTGTGATAAATATGTATCTTTCAGATATTTAGGCAAAGGCAAAGCCTTCCCAAGTTTGCGGGAGTGGCTCAGTTTACAAACAATGGCAAAAATGATGAATGCAGTTGACCTCAGATTTTAATCACACATTGAGGGGCCTCTGAGTCTAAAGAACTCCAGAGCTCACAGCGATTTCATGTACAACATACGGGGCAACACAAATGCTACAGATATCACTGTTTATTTACTAAATGTTATTTTACTCACCACATCATTAATTACAAATGAACTGTATGTCGTAGACACGCTATTTCCCCTGTAGCTTCCTAGTGTCTTGTCAGCTGTAACCTGCAACTGACACAGCCCTGGGTAGGCCACTCAGCCTGGCAAAAAACCCTATCTCCAAGGAGTGCACTTTTCTAATTGTTCATTATTTCAATGTATTAATTAGTATTAAGTTAGTATTAGGTAACCCCCCCCCCCCCCAAAAAAAAAAACTATTCACAAACAGGACACATTTGAAGCATTCAACTAAAACTGAAGATAAGTAATGGATTATAAGACCTCACTGTTTCTGACAGGGATTTTATAAACAGTTTCCTTTAGAATATTTTATATCCAGGATCATTGCAGACTAAGAAGACTCTCCTCCATTCTTAGACTAAGAATGCAATGAGCAGAATCACACAACCTATCCCTTTTGAAACTCCTGTTTGAAAGTCCGTAGCTCAGGAAATGCCCTGTTAAAGGTTACCATACTGCTTCAAATGGAGGCGTTAACAGTCTTGTCTTCATGTAGACTACCTTTAGCGTGCATACTAAAGAGTGCAAATGTTCTACCAACGTGAAATATTGCTTCAAGTGCGTGTCTGGTTTGCTGTGGGAACGTTGGAGGTAGTGGTAATGATGACAGCTCTAACTCAGCGCAGGTGCAGTAAAGCATGGCAGGTTGGTCAATTGCCCAGAACCCATTACTTCTCCCCAGAGACCAGCCTTCTAATGTGCTTGGTATCTTCTGTAAAGGACTGACCTATTGTCAACATAGATTTTTCTCTTACGTTTTATAGAAAGACCAATGTAACTGACAAGATTACAAGGGCAGATAAGTCCATGTTAAATGTTCTGTCATAGAGTTTACAAACATGGCACATTCTGAGGGAAGAGGGTCATGGAAAGCACTTCAGTTGGTTTCATTCTTCAGTAAATAGCAGAGCACTTTTATTTATTTGTATTTTATTTACAATACAATTTTTTCTATATCAATGTTCGTATTTATTTGTCCACCATGCCTTTTGAGGTCAAGTTTGTTTGGCCTACAGATGGGGTATGGTACTGGTCTTTTGAGCTTCAGAACATATTTGTCATTCTGCAAGTCCACTACACTATGTCCAGAAATGTAATATTCATGAAATTATCTGTCTGTCTTTCTGTCTGTCCGTCTCTCTCTCTCTCTCTCTCTCTCCCTCTCTCTCTCTTTGTGTGAGTGTCTTTTCAAACAGAGTATAAGCATGTACTGGAGATGAGGACGGGATGACCTTGAGAGGCAGACCCATTTATGTGCCCGTATTATCTTCAGACTCTCTCTGTTTGACCACCATCCACCAGATGCATTCTATCCGACACTTGTAACAATAGTGTAAAATGGGACAAAAATTGAGCTCACCTTAAAGGCAGACTTCAGTCCTCTTGAAGGCTGAAAGCCGTGGGTGAGCCCAGTGCCCAGCAGCAGCTCACTGAGAGACGTGTGTAATCAGAGACAGTCCAGCACAGATTACAGTCTTCAATCAGTCAGGGGACGAAAATGATATGTACATCATTGTGTCTGCTGCACATCCCAGGCACTGTCAGCCTGCATGCATATTACCTGTGTCAAAGCTGCCAGGGGCATGACGAGAGAAACTGAGAGCCATCACGGAGATGCCATTCAGTAGGGTGGGGGGTGTGGGGTGGGGACGCACAGGCTCACCTCCTCTAATGCAGCCTGCTTCAGTCGCCATGGGGACTCCGCTGTGACATCTGTGATGGACAGCATTTAATGTACATTTTGAAATAAAAAACTGTTCCTTTCATACATGAAATCATTCTTAAATAGTGCTAATAACACTGAACGCTGGCTCTTGTAAGAAAACAAAAGCATAGCTAGCTTTTGTTAGTTGAGTTGAATCTGCACTACGCTGAAACCATTCATACACCGGATGTTGAGAGGTTTAGAACAGAGGAGGAGTTGTCAGCCAGCACCCCATCCCACAATGACATGTTTAGTGGCTGGAGGAAGGGTGCAAATTTGTAATTCATTTCAAACGTGAAACTCAATAGCCTATGATGCTATGATAAAAAGAATACCTAAAACATACTCTTTGCGTTTGAGTAAAGGGGATAAATAGATCATATAAAAACATAAAAAATGTTAAGTTGTTATAAACTATAGTCTAAATCTGGTCTATAAGACACATACTCAATACCTGCACAAAAATGACTGATATAACAGAGTTTCACCTAACAACTCTCAAATTAACAAGAATGACACTCTCTGAATTCAACCCCCAGAGGAAAGTGAGGCAAACCATGCAATTTTCTTAAACAAAAAAGCACTTAATTAGACCCTGTGAACACATCAGCCCACCTTGGCTCCACGCACGCACGCACGCACGCACGCACGCACGCACGCACGCACACACACACACACACTTTCCTATTCAGTCTGCATTTTTGAACACCAACATCAGCCCTGTCACCTCAGATAAACATGGCAAATAATGACAGAAACTTGAAAAACTAAATTCAGGAACATACCGCTGGCCTTTGATATCAGGTTTGCATAATAGCCCCCCTGCCCACCTATCTGTTCACCTTGAGAAATCTGGCCCTATAATGCAATGTCAACACAGGTAGGCCTACTTTTATAGCTCACAAATTCTGTTCTCTTTGCCAGTCCTGCTGGGAATCCAGAGGGAGGTCACTAAATTGTCTCTGGAATAAAAAAAAATCACTGACCTTCTGTTAAATTGGTCACATTCAGAAGACAGGGAATATCAGGTTATTGAGTCGATCCATGCTGTGATTCCTTGCCTGGGGAAAACGATCTGCTCCATTGTCTGCCTTTTGCAGGTGATCAAGGGCAAGAGTGTATCTGGACTGTAAAAACAAAGCAAGAGACTTTTAGATAGTAGTTACACAGTAAATATCACACTTAAACCATTTGGAATATAGTGAAAATAGCAGATTTGATCTGCTATTTTTGAAAAGAAAATAATAATAATTGAATGTGTAGCCTTCATCAAAGTCATCTAAGTGCCCCCTGATAGAGGCCTTAGATGAAGGCTTTATTCACACAATATCTTGACAGAGATAGATCTTGTATTGTAAGCAGGAGCTGAGCCCCAACGATTCCTTGCACTGTAGCTTCCTTTCTAGTTGTTGATTCCTTGAGAAAAAGCAAATAGTAGTAATTTTGCAAAATTACAGGCATATCCTTGAACAAGAGGAAACAGTTAAAATTGGGCAAGGATAGAATCACCCCTCTTGCTGTATCTTTGGGGCAGAATAATGAAATAAGTCGGTTCTCATCATTACCACCCCATGGTAGAAGCATAATCCCTATGGCATTTTGAATTCTATAATACATACAGTGGGAATTGTTATTAGTTTACATTATTATAGTGGGCGTGTGTCCTTCTGCCTCTGTATAGTTATTGTATTTATGTTTTGCACGTGAATTGAAATTGGAACAGTTGAGCGCCATTACATAGCTATTCAAACTGAACTAAAAGAGGAACCTATCACTGGAAAGCTATTTTGTATTATGCAAAGCCGCAAACAACTTCAAGTAGAAGCACTAGGCTATTTTTTCCATCACAAATCACAATACTGAATTGCCAAAGGCGTTGATTTTACTCTCTTGTGTGTGCATATTTCTCAAAAAAGAAAGAAAGGGAAAAAAGTTCTGATCTCTAGATGCAGTTTGTTTCACTCATTTCTTTCAGGAAATTCATCCCATAATGTATTCAAACTCAATCAATAAAAGGCTTGCATGACTGCATTCAAGAGAAGAGACCTATTTTCCTCAACAGATGAAAGCGCCTGTCCTGAGTGAGTGTCCTTAATATGGAGTTGTGTGCATACTACCTATTTTCCTCTAGTCCAGGCAGGGGTCTTCAACAGGGGGTCCGCGGGGATACTGCAGGGGGTCCCCAAATCTTTTATTTATTAAAGATATTACAAAAGAAAGAAGAAATGTAATTTGACTTTAAATATAGCCTATTAAAAAAACATGATTCTGTCACTTTTGAATAGCTTGTATGATTATTGTGCAATTGTTCGTGATAGATTGCTCTAGTCTTAATGCTTTACCACTGAAAATAGTTAAAGAAACCAAATGCATATAAGCTGCATTCTTTGGCACATGGCACATGTAGCCTAATTAGATTGAAAACCCGAGTAGGCTATCTTTTCAAAGTCTAAGCACATTTGTAAAAGGTTTAAATGGAGGGGGAAATAGCCTACAGTTGGAAATTGTGAGCTGGGTGACAAAACACCTGGGCAAAAAAACTGAGTCCATACTCTTTGGATCAAATTATAACCTCAAAAAGGTGATAACTTCACAATCAAAGTGGGTGACGACAAGGTCATAACACGAAAAAACTAAATCTCCTACTAGGATACATCCTTGAAGCTAATCTTTCTAGCGAAAAGATGACTTCAAAGGTAGGCTAATTAATAAAATCAACCAATGAACTCGTTTCCTACAGAGGATCGCCCCGATGGTCAATTTCAACACACTGAAGACCATAGCTGGTGCAATAATTAAGCCCCTCTTTGACTATACGGAGTCCACGTATGGTATCGTGCCGGCCCACAAGCCCCGATAACTTAGCTCCAAACAGCCCATAATGAAAAAAATGTGGGTCCTGCTTAACCTTTCCTATCAGACTCACCTCAGTGACCTCACCGTCCACTAGCCTACTCACCAGTTAAGAGTGGGGTGGCTCAGAGTAGATGGCAGAGTAGGCTACAGTACAGCAACTTGTTCTGTACAAAATAGCCTACACTACACCACTAACATACCTATATGTAGGCTACCTGACAAAATACTTTAAAAACATTAAGGATGTCCACAATTAGGCCTACAACACCAGAGGCAGCCACAGATCATGTTCAACCCAGTCAATTCAATCAAAGGGTCAAACTCGTTTTTCTGCTTTACCACCAAAATGTGGGACGCCTTACCGAAGGCCTTAAAGGAGTGTGGATCCCTAGCATCCTTTAAAATCGCCCTGAAAAACCACTACAGGCGGCAGCCGTTCGTAACTGGTATAAAAGAACCTAGCCCAGTCTTCCCCTGACCCTTCTTTGTATTTACCTAGGCCTACTGTTTTTTGTTTTTGCAGTTTTCTTATTTTATTTTCCTCCTGTGTTCTATCCGTCTCTCATTCAATATTATATGAGATACTTCAATGGTTTCCTGTGTAAATAAGCCACGTTTTTCTAGGACCTTGTACCAGAGAACTGTATCGTCATGAAACTGTAGCCTACCTTTTCCTATGCAAACTTCTAATAAAGTCTTCAATCAATCAATCAATCAATCAATCAATCAATCAATCAAACAAACCTTTTAGGCCAACTTGAGATGAGGGTAGAATTGGACCAGCGTCATCCTTGGTAAACACGTGGTTGGTTTGAGCTGCTTGACTTCCATGGCCAATCCAGTCACGCTCCCTTCTGGCAGGCCTTATGAAGCAATGAACACTTTCTCAAGCAAGCTAAAAAAAATCACACTTGTGTGAACTGAGCGGTGGTGTGTGTGTGTGTGTGTGTGTGCAACAGCGCCCCTCCCTTAACATGTGTGGTCAGAAAAGGTTACTGCAGGCTACGGACACGGAGACAGACAGACATACATACATACCCACACACACGGCCACGTATAGGAGCGTTGTGACCACCGCTCAATCACTTCTAGCTCTGGCTCTCACACGACTCACAGTGGCCAAGCACCTCCAGATCCTCAACCTAGAAGAACCTACCATAGACATAGGCTATACACAGTCATTCAAAGTAACAATATTCAGGGACAGAATAAATCAATGCTACTCTAGACCTTCCTGAATCTAGATAACATCCTTTAGGCTACCTTGGCATGTTTGAAAACTGTTGTGTACACTGTCTGTAGCCCACGATTCTTTAAACGGATTGTCCCAGAGGTCTGCATATCATAGATTTCATTCCTGCAGGGGAGCAAAGATTATTACAATATTCAGATTACCGAGCAGGGGAAATTAATTGGACTAATTAACATACAAGTAAATGATGATACCGTTAACACATTTCATTAACTCAAACTGTCATTCTATGTTCCTGGTGCACTTGGTATTGCATTACAATGAATTGAATTCATTACATTATGCAAATGAAAGGTTCGACTAAATGGATGAGTCCTTTTAACTTTATAGACCATATTTTCGGACTCGTTTTCAGTAAATGGAGTAAGATTCAAAAAAGCAGGTGCTTTTTCATTACGATTTAGCAGGTAAAAGGCCTTCATACAGTATAGCGTTAATTATATTCCCTATAATAAACCAGTAGCTGGGTAATATTAATTCTAGTTAGATGCATGTTTGACAGTGTAAGAAAATATATTTCAATATACTTTTATATTTCATTTGTCTAAATTAATATTTAGGCTACTGGTAAATAATTAAGCAATTATTTGACAACTGATTTTGACAAAAAATTAAAAAAATAGGCATTTTGCTTGTATGGATTGCATGATGCAGCCTAGTAGACAAGACGACTAACAAGTGGATAATTTCTTATATAAGTATGCGAGTTAATGGCAAAAACGATCCACTGACATGGATCGTGCCATATCAAAGGATAACACATTTGTGGCTGCAGAATATAGCCATGACATTTCTGTATAACATTAACTTATTAACCAATTAAGCCCTTATACAATGTACTATGCCAAATAGCAAAAGTAGCCAATCTACAAACTCACAACCCATCAAATCTCACCCTGCATTGTGAGTTTGTAGGTATTTCATGTATTTTTTACCAAGTCCAAAATTGGGATGCCACTTATGCCAGGCTGAAAGTTCTTGTAGGCAACTAGGCATCCGTGACGTTTCAAATTCAATTAATCTCCACATCATCATAAAGGTCAAACGGTCAAGCATGTAGCATATGCCCATCTATCCCAACTGCCTTGGTTGTAGTGACATCTACTGGACCACTAACTCAGACTGCCATCAAGTTAGTGATTTGACTGATTATGTTCCTGCCATAGCATCATTGTAAATACAGTTAAAACCCACCTACCAAACTAAAATAATCATCACATCTGACAGTCACATCGGAGTCTTCCAGGGGACAAATCAATTAAGTATATAAAAAAAGATGACTTGGCTCATGTCTATGTTTAGTCATTTTAGTATGAAATGTAAAGCTGCCCTCAAAAAGTGGACATTGTACAACCATTATGCACCATCTAAAAAATAAAAAATAAATCTAAACTGAACGGAAATGCAACTGTTACAGAAGAGTTTATATTGACATTACATATTCTCATAAAATTATACAGAAATTGGATCAACTGAATTTTGAATAAAGGAGGCCACCATGTACTACATGTGTGAGGCTGCGTAATGAACACAATTGAGTATGTTGATCTAATGTCTTACTATCTACCACACATAGGTAGTCTCAACCTACAGCAGTGTTTCTCAAACTTTCAAATTTCTTAACTCACTGGCAGTGTACAAACCAAACTAAATGAACCGTCCATTTGTACACTGTCAGCGTTACAGACTTCCCTAAAGGAACCCACAGAGTCCCACTTTGAGAACCACTGAAATACAGTATGATCTTCTGAGAAGAACCTTGTGTTACCATGTGAAGACAAACAGAATCACAGGAAACATTGAGCATTGAAACATTCCAGTAAATACACTGCTCAAGTGTATACACAAAAAAAAGAGAAGATATATTAACACAGAACAGAAAAAACATACAATGTTATCAATTCAAAGAAATAACAAACAAACAAAAACCATACATTTACTGACAATAGGCATAGATGACACAATTTGTAGGGAATTGTACAAAACATTTCATACAAAAAAGAAAAGTGATGAGTAGTGCTGATAAAAAAGAAAACAAGGAGACAAAAAAGTACCGCTTTTAGCAATACATTGACACCAATTCACCTGGGCTGATTGGGCAAGGTATAGTACTGATATAAGTCCTACCAAGCCATTACATTAAGGTGATAGGGGTTGTAACACAAAAAGAAAAGAAAAGCAAAAAAAAAAAAAGAAAAAGAAAATATGACATGGTTAGATTACATGGTGACAGCATAATTTACCTCAGCTTTTGGTCCATCAAATAGCATCACTTTAAAACACCCTGCAAAACGGCCCTCACAGCTACAGGGGAGAATTACTCTGGTAGTCACTGTCCAATCATACAGTACTGCATGACCAAGTCACCCTGAGATTGTAGTCGAATTTGGCAATTACCTCCCAAACATGGCTTTTGAGTCTTTCTGTTACAACACATTTTGTTTTGAATTAATAATAATTCAGAAAAAAAAAGAAGTGAAAACAAAAAAACATAAAAGGAAAATTATTTGAATTACACATGAAATAGCCATTTTAAGGAGTTTGGAGATTCAATATCACAAAACCGGTTCCTATGCAAAGCCTATTATAAATAGCTGTTCAGTCAAAATATAGGATATGCAAATAATGCATATCACTTGAACTGTATATGTTTCAGAGGGACTATAATACAAAAAAACATAATTACATTGATTGTTTGTCATTTCCACCCAGATAATTATAATACATGAGCAACTTAAAGGTGGTTGGGCAAGTAGAATGACTACAAAAGAAAAGAGGACACTATGACAAAATTATCATAAAAGCATAATATAAAAAGTGAACAAGAATAGATTCACATGAAGACACACATGGACGTAAGCAAACCCATATCTTCAGTTCAATAACATCAGGTCTCAGGAATCAGGAACAGACCTTAACAAAAGGACATGTTAGAAATTGCTCAATTGTGTACCATAAAAAAAGACAAAAGAAAATTAGGAAACATCATTAACAAATAAGTAGCTTTGAAACTAACAGCATCCTATGTTTCCAACAACATATTGTACAAAATAAGGCATTTCCATATGTGTGTGTGTGTGTGTGTGTGTGTGTGTGTGCGTGCATGCGCATGGGTGTGTGCGTGTGCGTGTGTGTTTGTGTGTGTGTGTGTGTGTACTGCAACCGCATATTTGTCTCTTTCTGACCCCACCCTCTCGCTACCTCCGTCGATAAAAAGACTATTTAGGGACATGGGTTGACGATTTCTTGTGATAAAATATATATATAATATATATTTCTTCTTAGCATGACTTAAAAAAAAAAAAAAAAAGAACAAATCAGGTGTGGAGTAATATGAGAGGATGTAAGAAGTTTATAAAGTGGAGTGCAAAGAATCACTCCATGACTTCGCTGGCTGCTACGGTGGTGACGAGCTGGAGAGGGATTTCAGCGTTGGCCAGGATGTCCTGGGCGTGGCTTGAGCCCTGCTGGATGTTGGTGAGGATGAGCGTGGTCCCACCTGCCGTGGTGATGATACTGTCTGAGGACCCGGCAGACTCCATCGAGGCCACCACGGCACCGCCAGAGTTCACGCCTTTTTTGTTCTGATGCGTTTTAATGTGCTTCGCCAGGTGGTCACTCCGCATGAACCGCTTGGAACATTCCGGGCAGACAAACTTCTTCTCCCCTGCCAAGGACAGAAAGAGGGGAAACAAGAGTTGGGGCCGAGATAGAGAAATTGCTCCGTGGCGAGTTTTGAAGAGGGCAAAAACGTTATTTTTCCATGCCTTTTTTTTCAAATATTCAAATATTAGATGGTTGGTAAAAGAAAAAAGGAACATAAAGTGCGACCGCAAGTTGAGTTTAGCTTGTTTTAATGAATGAAATGAATACTAAAGGTCTTGATCATGATTTTCATGTCAGATAATAAACCCTATGTTACAGCATGTCATTGTATTACTTAATGAAGGCCACTCTCTGATCGACACTGTGTCATTGTTTGCAATCCATGGCCAACTGGGCCAAATGAAAAAAGATAAAAGGAAAAATCTACTTGGTAAGTAGTACAATCTAACAGGTAATTGTTAATATTAGAGCTTTTGAGGATAATGAAATGCTACTGTATTCTTTATAGACTGATTATGCTCTTTCAGCCAATAAAGGGAGGAACCACATATAGACAATTTAGGCAATTAGCTGATATTTTTTATCCAGAGTGACTAACAAAGTGCATGATTTGAGTAAATGGCACGAAAAGAAAGAACACACGCACGCACGCACGCACGCACGCACGCATGCAAACACACACACACACACACACACACACACACACACACACACACACACACACACACACGCACACACACACACATGTGCTTCTCACATCTGGCTGGTTATGGCCGTTTTAAAATGATTTGCCAAGTGTCAAGTAGATGAACCATTGTTTATTGTTCTTTTATTTATTTGGATATTTCATAAGCTACAACTCTATAATTAAGAATGCATATTGCTTAGGTAGAAAGATATAGTGCATAGATCTGACAGATAAGGACACATTTCAACCTTAAAACAGCATGCTTTCAAAGTTTGCATAAGTACACCGTTTTTGCGTTTCATTGAACCATGGGTGAGATAAAGCAGAAAAACATCCATTACCGAGCGTTTTAACAGGTAAGCCAAGATGACCTGTCATTTCCTGCTCAAACCACATTTGCAGGGTACACCATTAAAACATTCCCCATATGCAGTCCAGGCGTTTGAAATCACCACAGATTCCGAAGCGCAGCACTGTACAGGAGTGATAAAAAAAGAAGCACCGCACCTGTGTGTGTTCTCCTGTGCCTCTGAAGTTCATCGCTGCGTGTGAATCTCTTCCCACAGAACATCCAGCTGCAGACAAACGGTCGCTCCCCAGAGTGCCAGCGCAGGTGTGCTCGCAGGTGGGATGTCTTCCCGTACACCTTCCCACAACCAGTGATGTGGCAGATGTGTTGCTTCTTCTTCCCCATGCTGGACCCTCTGAGAAGAATGACACAGACACAAGTGGATGTGATCACCGTGATATGCCCGCGCACTGGCGCGCAGAAGCAGGGCACAGAGTTGAGTGTCTTGCAGAGCTGCAGTGTGGCAAACTCACCTCCCCCCGGACTCTTTGCAGTTGGGGCAAGTACACGCCACTCGCCTCAGCCTCTTGCCCTCCTGGCCGAGCTGGTCGTCCTCTTCCACCAGCCTCACTCGCAGGTGCGAAAGATCACTTTCGTTCAGGGTAGAGTCTGTCCCCAGCTGCCAGTCCTCAGAGTCTGGCTCTTCCTTTATATGGATGTCTGGGAGCCAAAGCAGAGGAATAAATTCATAGATCAATATCAATGAGAGCTCTGATAATAACATGCCAAATAGCCTGCAAAATGCTTTTCATTATAACATATGACACCATTCCTGGAGGAATGATGTGGATTTTCACAAGTCAATTAATTCAGTCTCTCAGTACAGACTCTGGACAACTTGATGCAAAGAAAAACCAACAGATTGTTGAAACTTACTAAAAAAGAAAGTATCATTTTACAATGCATCTAACCCAAACATGAAAGGAAATTGAAAAGGCTTAGAGGTAATTAGCTAAATTAATAAACACTAGCCCTTACCCGTTCAAAGATATGAGCTCCGAAATGATGTGCAGTGTGTGGGTTATGGGATGTGCACTGTGCACACAGTATATGAGGGATGGAAAGTAACTTTAACTGGTGCTTGCATGCTAATATGTAGGAGCATCAATGTAAGAAATACCCGTTCCATTTAACGGCTACAGAGATACTGTGTACCGATCTGCATGATTTTTGGACATCATCTGTAACAGGGCCAGAACCCCCCCCCCCCCCCGCTCGCCCGCCCGCCTGCCTGCACACACTCCCCCCTCCCCCCCCTCCCCCCGTGTGTGTGTGTGTGTGTGTGTGGGGGGGTTTGTGTGTGATTGTGCTAATGGCCTGAACAACAGCGCCCCTCCCTTAACATGTGTGGTCACAAAAGGTACTGTAGGCTAAATAGATATAGATACACCATAAAAATGCTAATATACAGCATACGATTTGTGAAAGTGACAAACGGGCTTCACAGTTATGTCAGGTGTGTTCATATGCTGATGGTGATGCGATTTCAGATCAATTGCTCCAGCCACCGAGGAGAAACGCTGAGACAGACAGACACTCACTCACTCAGACATTCGCAAAATGATAGTATAGATTTATTCTGTGAAAGGACTTGAATCTCCCCCTACACGTAAATATATATAGAGAAGTATTACTGTAGAGGGAGAATTGCTTTAGCCTCTTTGCCTCCTTTTACATAGGGCTGCAGGGATATATATCTGGAAAAATGCAAACACATCACACCAATGTTGTGCAAATGTGAGCTTTGTGTGCCAACATTTATAACATTGCCCCCCGGAGCTAGCTGTGTGGTTCACTGTAGCTCAATACAAATACAGATTCTATTCTTCACTGACACTGTATGGTGTTTACTGTACTGATTGAGATCAGTGCATTATTATTTATACTGCAATGACACTGTGATTGATTATATTTCTGCATAGTGCAGGATACTGCTATCGGGAGTTTAATGTTGTTCATTGCTGGTAGTGTTTTTTATATTGTTTCTTGATTTGTTTTTACTTCTACCTATTGTGTCGCTACTCTTGGCTGTATCTCACAGTATATATTTTCCTCTGTGTCTGTACTCATAACTGCTGTGCTGGCTCTGACAACTGAATTTCCCTCACAGGATCAACAAAGGTCTATCTACTGTATCTACAGAACTTCAGGGTGCCCGCCTGCCAAGGGCATGTGAGGCAAACTGACAGGCAACGCAAAACCTGTCCAGACATGCCAGAGCGGGCAAGGACCAATTGTGTTTCCTTTCTTGATTTCTCCTAGTTGCAGGCTGCCACTGTCTGCCTATTCTGGATCGCTGTGCCCGAGCAGGGCTCTAGTCTGCCACCCACCGACATGAGTAACCAAGTTAACATTTCACCTGATTGCATTTGTACGAGTGCATGATCATCAGGCTCTCTCAATGCTTCATGTTCAGAGCGAGTACTGGCGTTCCTATTACATTGATGAAATCCATTTAAATAACAATCCTTTTCTACGAAAGTGACTAGCGCAACGTTACTCGAGAAACGAGTGTCAATTAAATAGAATCACTGTTGCAAAAAAGACAAACATATCAATTGTCTGATAAAGTTCTTGAATTCAGTTGAACTTGCACATTCGCTACATTTTCATTTGATCAGGTACAGTAGTGTGCGAGGATTCAGAACGCGCGCACACACACACACACACACACACACACACACACACACACACACACACACACACACACACACACACACACACACACACACACACACACACACACACACACACACACACACACACACACACACACACACACACACACACACAGAGTATGGGGAAAAAACTGATCTACAAACTGACATCTAAGTCGATGTGATATGTTGTTAGCTTCTAGATCTGCGGGGTCTCAGTCAGATTGCTTTTACCTAATAATAGTTGTAACTTGGAACCCAAATTGTGTCTACAATTAAATATAATGAATTGATGTAATATTGAATATAGATTTTTCTTTAATAAACTTGTGTTCAGTAGCATTTTACACACAAGTGAAATAGACACACTGCACCACTGGCAATGGCACCCTACAGCAAGGGCAAGAAGAAATTTGGATGGGGCAATTGGACTGGAGAAGTACTAGGTAAAAAACGCCTGACCCTGAGCAAGATAGAGACAGACAGACAGATACAGCCAAACCCTGTTTGGCCATCCTCCTAGGCCTTGTGTTGTAGATATCTAGACAAGATGATCAGCTGGCTGGAAGGAGAAAAGGCTCACCTAGCCCCCTGGGGTTTCGATTGTGACTTAGGCGCCGTTCACACTGCGTTTTGGCAACGTGAATAACGCAAAAGGAAAAGTCAGATAGGCCTTCCGTTCAGACGACAACGGCATTTTCGGGGGTTAAAAACGGAACGATCTGGATCCGCACTTTTGGGTGGAAAAGCTGACTCCTCTCTCCCCTCGCGTCACCGAGTGAACGGCATAAACGCAAGAAGCAACAACGCATGTTAGGCTTTTTATCTCCTACAAATAGGTACAGAATACCCTCCTCAGCGTTCTGTTTCGGTGGCCGAGTGGTTAACGCATGGTGTTTTTGATCCACGGGTCCAGGGTTCGCTTCCCGCTTGTGTCTTCTTTTCACCACCACGAACAACTTTTCTTTTTTTTTTTTGGCGGCCATAAAGTTATTATTATCCATGACGGAGGCGATGAGCCGACTCAGCGCTGTTACCGAGTTATGTGAATAATGTAATAATAATAATTATAACTTTATTATCAAAAAGAAAAAAAAAAAAAAAAGCCGTCGGCGGTGGGCAAGCGGGGACGCGAACCCGGGGCTCATGGACTGAAAACACTATGACTTAACCCGCTCAGCCACCAAACCACAACGTTATATGATGGTATTCAATATCTATTTGTAAGAGAGAAAAAGCTTACCATGCGTTGTTGCTACTTGCGTTTCTGCCGTTCACTCGGTGACATGGACACTACATCATTTCAGCTTCATATGAACGCTTGATAAAAAGGCAAAACGCAACGGCAATATCCCGGGACCTCACCGTTTTCTCTACAGAGCGTTGCCGTATGTACGGGGCCTTAATTGTAGCCTAAGTGCTGGTTCATCTGCCAAGCATTCTGCCTACTCAACATTTGTTGGCAATGTAGGGAAGACATTTACTGGATCTGTTTGTAATCTAAAAAATGTCCAGCGGTGGTGACTTCTTAATGGAGTAGTTCACCCCCAAGATGACTTTTTTTCTATTGATTACTCATGCCATGGAGACTTGTGTTCAATAATATTGTTTAGTTTTTTGTCGCATTCCTAAGACAATAATTTGGAAATTTACTATACCGGTAATCACATTCGCTACATTGACCAGCTTGTTTCTCTCGCAGAAACTAATGGCAACAATTCCTCCACCTTCTCACTAGCTGCTATCTGTTAGCTCCGGTAGAAATGACCGTTTTAAACTCTATAAAGGGAACTAAAACGTTATCCTTAGATCGACAACAACTGTTGTCCACATCTATGCCAATGACTTTGGAATTATGGTTTTTGGAACACAGTTTACAACAATGTGAGTTTAGTTATCCATCTCTCATGTCGCACACAGAGAGAGAGAGAGAGAAGAGAACGAGAGAGAAGTGAACTGGAGCCGCCACACACACACACACACACACACACACACACACACACACACACACACACACACACACACACACACACACACACACACACACACACACACACACACACACACACACACACACACACACACACACACACACACACACGCACACAGAGAGAGGAGAATAACAGAGCTCTCCTCCGTTAGAAGCATGCATGCACGCACGTGAATCACGATGCTGGTTGGAATTTCGATACATTGAATCGAACGTCTATTTCGCTTCAATTCGCGATTTAAATCGAAATCGTTTCAGCCCTACATATTACATACACCTCACAGCCTGAAAGTGACTTTTGATACCAAAGAGTTTCTCTGTACCTGCGGGACTGCCGCCCTCATGCTGGGCCAGCGAGTTGATGGTCACTGTTTGCAGGTTGGGGATCTGCCCTGTGCTGATGCTGACCGGGTTGGAACCGAAGGACAGGGTCTGGACCGGAGCCAGTGTTATCTGTTGGGGTGGTGTGGTGGGCAGTTGGAGATTTTGCAGGTTTTGCACTCCTTGCACCTGGAACGTTTGCCACTGGATCTGGCCTGATGGTGTGACTGTCTGGGCTTGGATGATAAAGGTCCCCGGGTTGATCAGCTGGACGTTCTGCATGCTCTGACTGCCCGACGTGACCGTTTGGACCACCTGACCATTACTGGACTGGACTGGCACCTGCTGCAGCTGGATAATAGGCTGGGCTGAAGACACATGTATGTGCTGCACCTGGTTCTGATGGACATAGCCTTCCTGTAGACCAGAACTTGAGTCACCTTGCTCTGTGGCCATGGATGGCATCGAAGTGTCTTGCGTCAGCAAGCCTGACTCATTTGTTGAATCAGGCAGCTGAGAGGACGTTGGCACATATATTTCTTGATTTGCATTCGAGTCATTTACAGTTAGTGTCGGTGCGTCACCTGTCTTCTCCATGCTCTCAGAGCAATCCACAGATTGGCTGGTCATAATTAGTTGGCCATCAGCGGTGACCCCTGTTGCTATAGTCTGAGCACCAGACAGGCCAAGGGAGTCCAAATCCATACTGTTAATTGGAACAAAAGTAATGTTCCCTGGCAAACCCATAGGCACATTAGTGACAACCTGGCCTTGGTTGTTGAAGGTGGAGCTGCCAATAGAAACTCCCTGGATCTGCTGGACTTGACCAGTTTGTGATATGAGGTTCTGGTTGTTAGTAAGGATGTCTGCAGCCGATGCCACACTTATGCTCTGGCTGCCATCGGGCAAGATCTGGATCTGCCCCGTGGCATCTTGACTCAGAGCAGCCCCGTCCACTGTGGATGTGGAGAAGCTCAGCTGACCATCAGCTGATGTCTGAATCTGAGGAATCACTTGGTACTGAATGTTAGGCACTGTGTTGGCAGAGGAGCCATCTGTTCCTGATGTCACAAAGATTGGTTGAGACTGGAGGTTCTGGAAAGGAAGAACATACTGTCCGTTTGATGTTAATATCCCCTGACTCTGGATCTGTATCATCCCAGAATCATCGTTTGCTGCCGCTGTGGGAGACAGCACCTCCCATCTATCGGTCCCGGTAAGCTGTATAGATGAGAGATCTGTTGTCTGAGGAAGTAAACGGGAAGCTCTGATTAGAGAAATGCCTGTTAGAGCACAGAACGTTTTTTTTTCTCTCCAACTGTGAGCTGAAATATTCAATTTCTGGTTTTAGTTAGCTATTTAAATGGTTTCATATGAACGATTTAAAGGTCAGTGTCAGTGAAATTGGAATTCCTGTCCCCTATGAGTAGACAAGTGTATGTTAACCCCCCCAGGTTTTGTGGTGTTGTGAGATGGATGGTAAAATTGAGTATTTAATTCTATTTAGGGTGGAAGTAACAAAAATCACTTGAGAAAATAAAATGTTAGAAGTGCATAATTTCCATGAAAATAGTGATTTGATAAACACAGACCCACCTTTATATTGTTCATCGCTACAGCTCTGTCATTACATTTATCGCTTGCAGTCAAATTGTGTCTAATCATTTATCATTTCATATTGAAATATCTGCCTCATGTCAATCTAAAAACATTTCTATGAAAATGATACTGTTCCAGATTGCCACACCTGTTGTTTTACATCAGCCATCAATATCAACAATTTATTCCATCATCCCACTGCAAAGCAGAAGACCAAACAAACCACTCTTGTTAATGGGGTTCCTACAGTCCCGCCACCACAAATACATTTTGATTGTGGCTTATTAGCATAATATATCTAGCAGAGGTGGTGACTTACCACATCAGCACCTCTATCCATCTCTGATGATGATGGTGACCCGACCTGGCTGCAGGTGGTTGCTAGCAGGTCAAGCGGTGACGGCTGAGTGTCCTACCCACAATGGGCGGGTTTAAAGGGAAGAAAGTGGGTGGCCGTTAGTCCAGGCCACATAGGAAGTTAGGTTTATCGCTAGCTAGTAGGAAAAGTTTGAAACGTGTGAACTTCACGAAGCACTCACTCACTTCAAACAGCAGAGATGCACACACTGGTTTAGCCCGTAGATATTAAGTTACCTGATTGTTTCTTCCGTTGTCTTGATGAAGAAAGTCGCTTTGACGGCCGTCCGCGTCCAAGGCAGCCATTTCCTCTGGTTTCACTGGCTGTTCTGGCGCTGTGGGAAAGTAAAACAGTAGAAAAGCAGTGCTACACGTTAGCTAAACAAACCAGATGCTCTGATAACGTTGCAACGTTAGGTGAACATTTTAACATTGCAATGGATAGTAGCTTTGAGTGTCTATATAGACTAACTGCACAGGAAAGAAAGACTGATGTAATGATAACGATAGGTAAGCTGGCTGCTGCTTTATTTTAGAGTTGCTTGGTTGCTTAGCTAAGACGCTTAGCTGATGCTAATGGCATCCTATGTAAGAAACTACTGGCGCTAGCAAGCGTAGAGAGCTAACTTAGCTTAGCCAAAGGATGCTTACGTTAGCTCGTTAGCTTACTTTGCCTAAGGAATAAGATGGATATTACATACCAGTCATGGCGTGACTCCTTCTTAATCCGGGAAATGTGTATAATCACACGTCTCCAGACATGATCGGCAGGTTCTATTGATTGTAGACGCGCAGCAATATGTGATAACTGTCAATATTTTTTCTATTTTGATTGACGGGCAGTAGGAAACACAAAGGGTTGGGCCTCCAGTGTAGACCGAGACATTTTGCGTCACATACAGGAAGTCCCGCCGTTCTTCCCAAACGTGATTGGATGGCGGTGCTCTGAACTGCGTTGTGATTGGTCAGTTAGCACGCCAGTCGTTTTGGCCAAATTAATTTCCTGTTTATTTATGCGCCTGTTTTGTGTTTTGGCCCACAGGCACAGGGAACGAACAACTCGAGCAGTCATCAGGGTTTAATGGGGATAATAAGTTGTACTCACTCGCTTAGCTATTTCCATAAAGCTTTAAACAACTTTGCACCAACTAGAGATTAATGCTCGTAAAGTATTAGTTGCTCTGTTCCCCTCTATTGATCCCCTCTTCTCCCCAAGCCAACAATGTTGTATACTGTCACCACACTCTTTCTGTCAGTCTTCCAGTCAGGCATCCAGAAATAATGTGACCTATCCACTACATAATTTACAGTGTGAGGCTGTGAGCTAAACTACAAATAGTTTTTGTCTCAGAGCCTGAAAGCCTTGACTTTGCTTGCAGTCCAAAGCAAGGTTCTAGTTGGATTTAATTGTTTTATGGTACAATCTGAACAGAACAGTTCAGATATAGGCTACAAGGTCTACTAATAGGATGTAAAACCAAGAAACACAAGTACAAGTTATCTAGGATTTAAAACCAAGAAAGTACAAGTTATCTAAAAAAAACACGTTATAAGTAAGGTAGTAGTATCCTACCTTAAATATTGTAGTGTAAATTGAATATGCAAAAACTTATCAGTATACAGACAGTGATACATTGCAACTTCTCTAGGTGTAATAAATATTTTGCAACCAAAAATAAAAACTATTCCGAACCTAGTAAAGTCGTAGCATTCTTTTCCCCTCAGTTCATGTCCTGCATAGTTATGATACAAATATTGACATTGGTGTATATTTGATGCTGTGATGCCAAGTGTGGATCATTTTAATAAAATACAATAACAAATATGTTGCGCTGTAGCTGTGATGCTATCAGAGCCAGGGTACTATTATTTGTGGTGTGTCAGTTCCTCACAGTGTGCAAGTGGAGTGAGGCCAGATTTCTCCCAACCTTCAATTCAAACTCGGTCCATTACAGCCAGACTACAAAAGCACTTTCCTGGCACTCAGGAGCTCACAGCGGTGAATGGTGGATATTTCCAATCACTCTGCTGTCAGTCCAAGTGTCAGGTAAACACAGGCCAATGGAAACAGCTTTAGAAAAGCCTTACAGCCATGTCTGTCTTACTCCAGCAGCCCTATGAAACTTATCAACAATTTCAACACAGACTTTTAAGTTAAAAGGATAGTGAAATATCCTAATACCAACACCAAATCATGGGCCAAAGTGGCCTACCTAAGACACTAATTGCAAGAACAATTTATCTCCTCTGAATTTAAGCTTTATATTCCATCACACAACTGTAGTAGCCTATACTATAAGGGGGTGCTTTATTATTGTCTCCCACTGTAGTTCTAGACAGGGGAAATCACTTTCTATTGACTGCCCTTCTATACACCTGGTGAGAGGGACCTGCGAAGACTTTAGAACAATTACCCAGTGGGAGTGAGGCAGCAGTGCAGACAGAGGAACAGTCACACTGGTTTGCCTTCATGCACTCAAATTCAACAGTTGCACAAACAATGCTTGGTTGGACGTGTCAGTCCATGTTCACATGATAGGCTTTTGCCCACTGTTTCCCAAACTGTGTGTCGGGATCCCTTTGTGGGTCGCTGACCGATTTTTATGTGTCACGCACGACTGGGGTAAAAAAAAAAATCTACATTTTTCAATTTTTCATTATTCATTTTAAAACAAACAAACAAATACATCTAAGACATTCCATCAATATAAAATATGAATAGTAGTAGGCCTAGTGAAAATAGCCAATCTACAAAATTTGCGCTGCATTGCAAGCTTGTGGATCTGCTATTTTCACTAGTTTGGGTCTAATCTCTCATTTGGGTCACAAGCTGAAAAGTTTGGCAACCACGCACTGAACCACTGCTTTAGGCTTTGTGTAGTCTTTTGGCGTCTATAAATGAGAGAATGTTATAATATGGAATGTTGTATAGAATTCCCTTGTCTCCGTTAGACATTCAGTGCAATACCTCTTGCTGTGCTGCGCTATGAATACAAATAGGTAGTGTGCAGAAATGCTGTACCAAGTCTGAAATGAAGTAATCCTGGTCTGTAATTGTGGCAATCATTTCATAGCAGTGATAACTGTTACAGTAATAAATGCAGCAAAGGAAAGTGAAAACTTAAATCAGTCAATCTCTTTTGGTAAGTTACACACTGCTTACTAAGACACTCCTTTTGCATTCTTTTCAATAAACTTTGCTGCAGGCTTGTTGTCCCCAAGGCATATACTGCCAAAACTCCAGTTAAATCCATACTGAAAAATATTATTCAGTGGAAATCAATTGCAATCAATAAATAGTAATACACAGCTTTTGCCATTTTAGTCCAGTAACTATTCTAGAGTGATTTCAGATCTTTCCAGTACATCTACAATTGAGCACAGTATTCGACAAACAATATTTATAACAACCCATTGCAACAGTTTCATTGTAATCCAAAATAGGGATAATTTCCTTTCCATAATGATATGATACAATGTGTCTATGATAGCCATGGAATTTCCCAACACAAATCCTTTGTGTGTAGTTATGGCTCTGAAAGAATACCATTGGTTATTTATGTTTATTTGTCATAACTCATAAATATATATTTTTTTAATTCTCAAAGTTCTTTGGTGTGCATGTGATTTACAATAGCAGCCTCATCCTTTTATGTGTCCTTTTTTAAGGCAGGCTTTATGTATGCCATTCTTGGTCTGGTGCCATTGTGGTTTGCCTCTGGGCAGAATGGCACCGCATGATTGATGATGCTGACAGAATATTTGCACCAACAGACAGTCTTGCAGTTCTATAAGTTAGCTCCATAAGCTACTGTTTTAAACCAGATAATGTATTTGGATTTGTATAACATAGCTATTCTAAACATGGTGCCTTAATTGCTACATCAGCGAGAGGAGTTTTGTTCCCCAAAATCAGTACACTTGTAGAGAAGGTCATATATGAAAACAGGCATCTAATGAGATAATTGATCATTTCTGGTTGTTTATTATGATAGCTAGCTTGTGGATCTATAGTCTGAAACTGCCTACTTATGACATGATTAAAGAACAAGAGGACTCTTGTGGCATATTGTCCCCATGGAACACATACATGGTTCTAAATAGCTTTATTACTGTTCACAAAAAAGATTTACTGTCACTTTATGAAAAACAAAATACTCAGACCCAGACCACTGGGAAAAACTTGTCAATCCCAGTGCCTCAAAACTTCAGCAGATGAATGATCTTCAACGTGGGGTTTCTAGGTTGGCCAACACCACAATTCTCGCCCAAGAAGAATGCAAAAACAGCTTTGTCTCAAGCCCCCATTGTGCTCTCCAGAGGATTCGCATGGTTTCACTTAGCCAACACTCAGCTTAAAATGCCCCAGTTGCTGTATGGAATAATAACACAGCATATGATAACTGTAATAAACTAACAATGGAAGCATGTGCTTGATATTGGAGTGTGTCTCCTCCATATGTCAGTGATTGAGCTACAAGGCAAAACAGCCTTAATGCTGTTTGATCCAGGTGTTATCATCTGTCCTTCCTCTTATCAAATCATAAAGAGTGCTAGCCTACATCTATCCTCAGATCATCTTCAAGAATCCAACTTTTATTTCCATACCAAACACAATGTTTACATCCTTTCTAAATGTGTTTAGTAGATATGTTGGCCATTATTTGACTTTTTAAACGACATTATGCAGCTGCATGATGTCTCACTCTCAATTTGTTGCCAATTAAAGCAAAATATTTGACGTAAAAGACAAATCTACGTGTAGATTGTCTGTTTTTGAATTGTATTTTTTAAAGATTTGTTTTTGGGCTTTTATGCCTTCATTGTTAGGACAGCAGACCGACCGGGGGGGAGAGACGGGGAGTGACATGCAGCAAAGGTCGTCCGCATCGGGAATCGAACCGGTGACGCCGCCAGGCATCCATGCCTATGTGGCAATGCCCAAGTGGTATGCGCCTGGACCAGTAGGCCAGAGGGCGCCCTGAATTGTCATTTTTCGAAGAACTTTAATCATATCAATGTTTTTCAAATTGATTCAAATTGATTTTGCACTTTTGGATAAAGTATCTGCAATCGGTGGGCTAGGACTCTCCAAGATCGGGATTGGCATAATACAAATGATAGACCCCAAAATCTGGCATTGGCCAGGCTCTAGTGTATGTCACTTGTTACCATCCCAAAACTATCGTCCATTTTGTTCTCTGCAGTGTTAGACAAGATATTCAACTATGGACAGTGGACACTTATGTACGGCTCTGTTCTGATTCCTGTGGAGAACAAAATCTAACTTGGGAGCTCCACCGCCGCAGCCATGCTGTCCATCATCATAAACAATTCACAAACACTTGTACACAAAGTATCGAGGTGAGTAAAACACTTCTTCAGCCCAGATACTGTAATTCTGAACAGCTTTCTTTCAGATTGTGTCAACCTCAATTGAGTTACTATTCACAATGTCATAAAATTAAGACTTTTGTGAAAGTGTGTTTCAAATTAATATTTCTCTCTTTGTTTATAGACATTGTTTCCTTGTAGTTCTGTGATGCAAGTGAGCAAACTGTAAACATTACAAGGCATCATTTTACCTTCTCACTTGATGATTGTTTGGGGTAAGGATACAGTACAATAACAACGCACATATTCATCAGCCGTGAATGGAAACAGCGATTGAGATTTCCACAAACAAAATAATATGACTGGAATGGAAAGGTTAATTCAAACATAATACAAATGATCATCCCAACTGGCAATTTCTCTTGCATGGATAATCAGCATCACACATTTTACCCGTCTAAAATAAGCATCGCTTTACAGATACAATTGTAGTTGTTGCCTGCCTGCTAAAGCCACTGTCAGATGTGCCTTTCTATTTCTCTAATCAGTGGCGGACAGGACTCCTATCACCGTCCCCATGCAGTGCCCCACTCAATACAGACATCCCCAAACACACACAGCCTGGTTTTGTCAAATGTTTTATTGAGTGTAGACATCTGGGCTACTGTAAAACATGCATTATCTGTAGAAGGGGGAGAGGAGCAGGTGGCATTGTCCCTGCTGTCAGCTGTGTCACTGCTGGCACCAGTGATGGAGATTAATGAAGTATCTGGAGAGTAATACGCTTCTTCAAATGCTGCTACATTTTGGAGTGGGGTCTGATCCTGATCTTAAATAGCAAAGCTGTCAGGGTTTTAGTGAACCTGTGCTTTGGTAAAGGCGCTGGAGTGGAGTGGTCGATGGGAGAGTGCAGGGCACAATACTCTGGGTCAGAAAAACAAACAGATAAAACGAGGCAGTGGGTGACTTTGGCTGGGGTGACCTGACAGAGAGCAGTCTACTGTAAATTACAAAGACAATTGATAGCCTGGCTGGCAGTACATTCCAGCATGCCAGCTGACAGGCCGCTCTCGCGTCACTTTTTCTTCGGTGCATTCGGTGCATTGAATTTGAAAAAGATAATGTCTCCGTCCTCAACGATATAGCTTCTTCCCTGTTGTCTGTACTTCCCAGCTGCCTGTAAGTTGGCAAACAGAATAAAAAATTACAGACTAAATAAATGAACAAATAAATAAGTCTTTGAAAGGTGTAGTATTAATTTGTGTAAACATTACATTCTTCTCATACATAAAGAAAACTGTCTCTCCCTTTCTTACATATACAAATATCTGTGTGTAAGTGTGTGTGTTTCCGTGCGGGTGTGTGCACACAAACACACACAAACACACGTTCCTCAAGGTCTACTTTCCCAATCACAGGGAGTAAATACACTTCTTTTTTGGCCATTTCCATCTCAGTTAATTTAATTAGTAAAGTCTTTGATTCCGATCGCATCATAGTTCTCAAGGAAACCGTTTCTATCCTATGGCAAGATGTGATTATTATTTTCTCTCACAAAATTCAAAAAAGAAATAATTGACTTGAAGTGCTAATATGGACAGGTTTATGCATTCTGGTTCTGCACAGCGCACAATTAATTAGAAAAAAAATCAATGTCCCTTTAAAGGCTCAGGAGACTATTTAATCCAAGCTCAATACCACCAGGAACACTGGTTGGAGAGAGAGACAGGGGGAAAAAAATCAATGGCTATTTGTGGTTGCCGAGTATGTATTAAACCAGACACGTCTAACTGGTTCATTTGCACTTGAAAGCAGCCATCTGGAGGAG
The DNA here is from genome assembly GCF_963921795.1 of Nannobrachium achirus. Taxonomy (NCBI): domain Eukaryota; kingdom Metazoa; phylum Chordata; class Actinopteri; order Myctophiformes; family Myctophidae; genus Nannobrachium; species Nannobrachium achirus. The sequence goes on from NC_137829.1 coordinate 26,308,930, forward strand.
CATGCTTGGCTTAAGCAGATATGATTACTAATAATGTGATATCCCCGTACACTGGCCCTATTCAGACAGCCTATTCCCACAACTGTCATTAAATAGTATGGGCCTTAATGCCACAGTCAGAAGCGCTCCATGTTCCTATGAGGCCCCAAAAGGGGAAAAGCTTATAAAGAGAGCATGCAGTAAGGATCTAACGCTCAGATCTCAACCTTGGATAACAATGATGCAACCTCCTGCCCCAGCATCACCGCCCCCCAGGGACCCACACATTTCACCCTCTGCTGCCAGCTTATGAAGAGAGGGGACAATATATTGGCAATGAATTAAATATTATATTAAATAATACTGTTTAAAAGGCTTATATATTTTAAAATGGTTTGAAGGATGTTGTAATGCTTCCATTTCACATTCGTGCTTTCAATGACATATTGTAGCGTTGGACTAAAAACCTGAGTGGGAAGAAGCTGTTGACAGTTTATTATATCATGTTCATATGACAGGGTCTGAAGACTCGCACTCCTGATCACACATGGCAGGTCTGAGTCAATGCCAGTTGAATTCACTTCGTTCAAAGCCACTTAAGGTTGGTTCTGCCAATTGAGGAAGTGAAACTTAATGAATTAATAAATTTCAATAAAACATGCATTTACATTTTTTTAAGTCAAATTGATGCAAAACCTGAAATATTGCCCCTGGCACAAGTGCATGGTACTGTACCTGCAGTACATAGTGTATAACTGTCTTCACAAATTCACCATGAAATCAGTTATTATATTTGACAGAGCTGGGCATGTGTAAAAGGCACAGACCAGTAACACAAAAAGGTCAAAACAAACGTTGGGAGTTAAAAAAGATATGCAAGTCACATATCTGTATCAATCATCCATGAAACAGTCCTTATTTAAAGAATTTCACACTTTATTTAACTTGTCTCCTTATATCACTGTCACATGCCCATGGTGGCTTGGGGATTTGGCAACAAAGAGCGCTATAAGCCAACTCTGCTAAATGCCTGTTGAAGTGAAGATGTACTACCTCTGAGAGACCAGGCTGAGCTATGAGCAAGACCTACCATGAGCCAGTTAAGACACAATGTGATAAAGATATGCACAGCTGGAACACAATGGCAGTGTTTAGAGCCAGAATCACTTGGCTTGTCAGGAGTGGTCCTGGAGTGTGTGCAGTAATTTCTTCCCCTGAGTAAAGGTGAAGAGCGGTTTGCAGTGGGCGCTGTGTGCTGACTGTCAGCTTCACTGATCACAGGAGACTTCCCCTCGTCTCCACTCGCACCCTGATGGCTCACCTTGACAGCGTTCTCGCTGCCTTCCTCTTTAAAATCCTGGAATTTCATTACTTCTGCCATAATGAAGCCCTTCTCAAAGTCCGTATGGATCTTCCCTGCAGCCTGTGGAGCCTTAGTTCCTTTCTGTCACAGGGAAGGGAAAGAGAGGACATGTAAGGCAAATGAATTGTTTTGGAGAAGATGGATTACAGCGAGCGAATGACACACTGTTTGATAGGGGGAACAGCGATGGGTGCATCACTAGGGGGTGTGCTGGGTCAGGGGTGTTCCTGCCTCGGTCCTGATTTCTGGATAGCTCTCCACTCGGCTGTGCCCTGCCAGGGCAGCCTGGAGTCCGATAAGGACCCGGCACTGCTATCAATGCTTTCTGATTCCCATTCCTTGGTGGTATTGATTTCTGTCCAGGCAATCTTGCCTCATTGTGGGTTGTTGCTCTGCTCTGCGATCATAACAGCAGAGCTAGTGTTGCAGTGAACAGCCAGTAGTGTATTGACCTCACTGCACCACACCTTACTTTGAGTTGCCCAAAGTTTGGCGATGCTAAAATGTATACTCAATAATGTTTTGTTGGTGTACACAGGGTGCCATAAAGTTCATCAAATATCAGAGAACAAGCTGTTTGTCATTACTCTAAAGTCTAGATTGACTTGGAACAGAGGGTTATTATTTATGTTTTTATTTTAACGTACAATTTAAATGTGCCCTTCGTCGCCATTGGGTTGACCGTGAAAAATCCAAAGTGATTTCAGACGCCAATTCAAAGAGGACAAAATAACATTTTAACAGTGTCATAAATTCTTTGTACATTCAATCCCATTTAGCACCAGAAGTCACAACTGGTGAGTGATAAAATGGGCAATTTATATGCATTGAAATAATGCTGGAGGGAAATGACAAATGACCCAAACAAGTGACACGGTCGCTCTGTATCATTATGACTCCTGCCTGTCGACCTGCTCCCTCTCTCTCTCTCTCTGCTCCGCAGCGCTGTGCTCAGGAACTGTTGAGCGGTTTTAATTATGTATATAATCAGGTTGGGGTCAACATATTTCATGCCAAAAGAATGATGTGTATTTAATGACTCCAATACATTACCATCCCCATGCAATCTCATTGACGGAGTGCTTGTGAGTTTAACTACCATTAATCAGCATCAAGGTTTGTCTATCTGGAGAAAAATAGATTAGGGGAGGGATTTTTTTTTTTTTTTTAATATGGTGCATTACAAGAGATCCACATTGTCCTAGTTAAGAACTATGCAGAGAAGGCTGATAGATAATGGTCACCTCGAGGCTGCCTAATAATGCTAAAGGACTTGGGGCCACGACATTACTGAGTGTAGTTTTTACAATGCAAGATGTATTGGCTTAATATAGTTACTCACTGATGCTTACCTGACTAAATGCCTCTCACACACAATCAAGGCTAGCTGTAATCAGTTAAGTTGAGGAGGACAACCATGTTTGTAAGTAGAGCTTTTTAAGTGTGCCGGGCGGCACTTCCTTGCATATACTGTAGCAAGAGCATTGCTCATGCTGGGACAAGTATGCCCCTAAAGACTATGATGCAACCTGAATAAAATGTAAAGTTTCCTAGCCATAAAAAACAACAGCAGTGATCTCACCTTTTCTTCTCACTCACACATTGTCTTTAAAAGCGAGAAGCTATAAAATAGTCCCCAAGGTCCCTACATAGGCAGATATACCCATTCATGAATGCGTCAGTGCATCTGTGTCGTTCTACAGCAATAAAATACATAAACTAAATATAAAATAATCAATGTTTAGGTGATTTGGATTTAGGTTGAAAATCAATACATCAATATATGGTAAAATTATTGAGCATACACATATACATACAGAATGTATGGTGGCCAAAGTACAGAATACTCTCTGTATGAGCTATTAATACTAAAGTTTAGTAAATTGGTAAAAATGTGGACATTCTTGTTTTTTCAGCTGAGCAATGAAAACAATTATTTAGTTTGACATGTACAGTACATGTATTTACAATCTGGACTGTTGATGCCTGCCTCCCAAATAATCTGGCAAACGTCAAAACACTGCAGCTCACATTTCAATGTAGCGTGTTATACAGTGTTACATACTGTAGTGTTTGTATAGTCTGTTGGGTGTTGATTGTTTTATAATGGACCACAATGGAAATGAGGCTTAATTCATTTAAATTATTGATACAGTGCTTTTAACTGTTGCCAATAAACAATTTCATCCATCTATCTTATAGTCAACTTTTTCCTACAATACCTTGTTTCAGAGTGTGATGAATGCATTGATCTACACAGTCCAGTGTCCAGACCCTGCATGTTAAACTATCAGCCATAGTCTCCCACCACAGTTCCAGAGGTTATACAGGGTTAGTTCGGCAATGGGATTCCTTCAAACTATTATTTACATTGATCTCCGAGTACATAGTAATAAATGACCCGCAGAGAGACCTGATATAACTTAAGGTTTGTGGTGAATGATTCACAAGCCAAGAGTGGAACTATTCATTCCACTCTGCTAAGATTCAGACAGTCTGTCCTGGAGATGAAATCCAACTAAGATTTATTAATCCGAAAGAGGGATGAAAAATGTAATAGCTGACACTGTGTACTTTAATAAAGTGTTGATCTGCTCTGATATTAGCAACTCTACCAAGTATCCAGAATCAAGAGTGTTTATTTGTCACTGCTCATGATACAGGTACAAACAGAAAAATGCTGTGGCAAGGTCGGCATGACTGTGCTAACAAGAACAGTAATACTGGATGTAATAGCAAGAAAAGTAATAAATAATGTGTAATAAGACATAACCATCATTTTCATGTACTGTATTTACCAGTGAATACATCTTACCACTTGAACCCTGGCATTTATAGTCATGTCATTATTGGCAAATCTCTCTTAAGTTTCTTATTTGTTATTTTTCTTTCAATAGAAATGGTTAACAGGAATATGACAATAAATGTAACAGCTTTTGTGTGTGTTTCTTTTTTTATTTTTGTCCTGTGTAATTAGTGTTGCCATAACACTGATTACAAAGATGCAGAAAAAGAATGTAACAAGCCATTGATTCTATACTGACTTCAGGACATAAAGCCATGATATGAATAACACACATGGTGCAAGTCAAAGCCCAAAGGTTTCAAAAAGTTTCAAATGAATTTCTCTTCCCTTCATTTCTTTCTTTCTTTTTTTTCTACTTCTCTCTGTCTATCTGAGCCATCCCTGTAGAACTCCCATGTGAACAATAGCAGTACGCCAGACAACATCTGTATCGATGTAAATCCTGCGATCCTGTTGCACAAAGCCCTCGGCGGGCCGGGCTCAGTAAACTGAGACACACAGGGAGGTGGAGCCCCCAGCAAGGCCCACAAACGGTCAAATGAAAAGCGACATCAATTTTGGCACAGACAGCCCCCGTCACACAGATTAGGCAGGCACAATGCACAGGCCCCTTATCTCTGGCGGCAGGAGGAGGGCAGGCAGATCTGCGCAGGATGGAAACATTCTCATGGACGTAATGGGCAAAATCAATTGTTGCCCTCCTCAATCAATGTACCCCCACTTTCACTGTTCAGCAGCTCACCAGTAATTGAAGTTATCCTTGGCCTGTAATGACTAGCTAAGGCACAACCATGACAAAGTTGAAAGTGTGTGATATCAGTGAGGGTGCCAGCAGGGTGGAACGCTGAGCATGTATGTGTGTACATGTGTCTGTGCGTTTGTGCATGTGCGTTTGTGCATGGGTGTGTGTGCATGTGTGTGTGTGTGTGTGTGTGTGCGTGTGTGTGTGTGTGTGTGTGTGTGTGTGTGTGTGTGTGTGTGTGTGTGTGTGTGTGTGTGTGGGCGCACATATATGGGTGTGTAAGTGTGTGTGAGTGTGAGTGTGAGTGTGAGTGTGTGTGTGTGTGTGTGTGTGTGTGTGTGTGTGTGTGTGTGTGTAGGCACATGTGCGCACACGTGTATGTGTATGTGTACGTGTGTGTGTGTGTGTGTGCGTGTGAGAGAGAATGTACAACCAGCGGTTGGTCCTTACCCGAATGGTCCATGCTCGGACCTCATCCGGTCCAGCAGTGAAGAAGTATTCAAGCTGAAGAGTTGAGTAGCCAGTCTTAATGATCTTGGACAAGATACTGGTGGAAGGAGGAAGACACAGGTATAGGAAATTCAGTTTATCCTAAATTAATCCTAAATTAAAGTAAGATTTAAGAAATTCTTTATCAGTATAATTATTCATAGTCCAAGTTCAGCTCGGTGGCGAGGCCCCATTCATTCCAATATAAACTCATTAAATTAATAAGATGGGTCACTTCGTTTCGCATAGGACATTCAACTCTCCAATGAGTCCTTTTGATTAATTGGAAAGCTTACGGACTCATTTAGCACTTTTACGAATTCAACCCAACGCCTCGCTCTGTGCCTAGAGAGAAAGAAAAAAAATCTGCTGTCACAATTTCTTTCTCTCCATAGAGGTTTTCACATGAGAACAATAAACCCAAAATGCCCAAGTTATAATTATACCTGCAGATGACAGATGACAGTTAAAAACTTAATTTAGAGGAAAACCCTTTGACTGAGTTGTTCCGTAAAGAGAGGGATCCTTTGCTTTATAATGGTAATTACTCTGCCATTTATTATTCTATCAGCACATGCAATTAAAGGAGTGCGTGGAGGACACAGTTGATAATAAAGTGCGGGGAGACTGAATGCTAATTAACCTCTGCGTCTTGTGCTCTGTGCAGTACTTGTGACTCTCCTCTTCACTCAGGTCCTGTAGATGGCTCTCCAGGCCTCCGCTGAAGGGGATGACCACGGCCGGGGTCGTGACAATCCACCCACTCCTTGATTTTCACCAACCTGGCAACACAGCAGCAGCCACACAGCCTTTTAGAGAACTTGACTGACATACGAAGTGTTATCTCTTGGGCTGATGCATATTCATGAGAGCAGCGGAACATATGAATGTTTACTGCACCGTTAACAGGAGATTGCTCTTCAAAGGTTGGTATTTCGTTTATGAAAAGTTTCACTTTCTCACTAGTGTTCTCTTTAGGTATAAGCTTTCCAGCTAAGAATGATTTCATATATTGTAATAATACATGCATTTACAAACTATTACAAATAAATATTCTGGGGCACCTGATAGCACGTGGTTTAATGCATGCTCTAAATCCTGACAGTGAGTCCTTGGTTCGACACCAGGCCAGGCCAGGCCAGCCAAAGACATTATCGATAGTTCTCATGATTTCATCATTGTAGAGGTTATTCTGCACAGTAAATAGCCTCACCGATACCATAACAAACAATCCGGATTTTCTATTTCTGACAGCTAGTCTCCAGCCAAACGATTACCCTGGGGCCAAAAGGAAGTGCAAATAAAATTACACAATACGTGTAATTTTCCCACTTATAAATGTCTTTCCCATAGCCCTTTGAGCTTTTTTTTCCTTTTCTTTTAAACTTTTTTTCTTTTTTTCCTTGCAATCCAGCAGGACACCTGACATTGTAGGACAAAGATATCCTCACAGTTAATGGTAACTCTCAGTCAGAACAATATAAGGGGGTCAGGGCAATTATGAGATTAGCCCCACACGCTTTCAGGCCGGGATTGGACCATTCTCAAAGAACAGCGTTGCACAAATCCATTTTCACACGGCAGGCCTGACCGAGCTCCCAGGCTGGATTGATTCTAAAGGGTCCCTGTCATTATCCAGGTAATCCTGGTTTCCTATTTAAAGTCCATAAGAAATCAAAGACTGGGAGGTACCTCAATACCACATCTCCTCCAATAACAATGTCATGGCTTCATCACCTTCAACACCACAAACCTACGTCTTGAAAATTATTGTCAATATGTAATATTAGACAGGGAAAGACTCTTTAAGCAAATGCCATTTTTACTTGTACAGGTCTGGATGCCTCTCCCAGCATAAACTTGAATTATAATACTATGGTGTAAACCAAGTGCTTCATAAGACATGGAGTTTCGGTATTTTCAGTAAACAACTATTAAGGATCATAATCTAATATTTCCCATTCTGTTAGTCGTATACATGCAGAGCTGAGGCAGCTGCAATACACTTCTTGCCACATCTCATAATCTCACAAAGGACAAAAAATTAGAATAATAAAAAAACAGAGAAAAATCAAATACATTTAGTCAAAACGGAGAACTTGAAAGCGGACGAGATAACTGGCTCTCCAAGAGGGGAAAAGAATCCAATCTGAGATAATAACAGCTGTAGTTTGTCACTTTTAGGAGCATAGCTGTCTATTCGGTGGCATGTTATTTGCATTCCTCAGGTATCGCGTTCTCTACAGGCGGCTGAATAATGATTCACAAATCACTCTCCCCACACCAGTCAAGGGCTGTGATCCTGTGAATAGACCATTGTACCTGAGACTGTAATTGGTGAAGACTTGACAGAGCTGAGCCGAGCCAGCCAAGTAACAAAGAGGCTCTTGGTAGAAGGCTGAGGAATGATTTTAATAATGTGAAGGCGAGATGGAGAACGTGAGCAGTAAATGAGCATGGGGGTCTCCAGGTCCTTGCACTGAGTGACACAGGACCAGACAAACACCTTGCCAGAGGAACATGATACACCCCCTTCCCTCAACTCCGGAAACAAAGCACTGTCAATTAAGAGCTTTGATGCTCCGTCAACATGACTTCCAAAACCAATTCAGTTAGGCCTCACTACTGTCTAGTCATGCCACTTTGCAATTTGTATTTATACCTCTTCCAATTATGTGTATGAAATTGTGAGTGGGAACATAGAATTACATAAAGTGTAAAACCTACTGCAGACGTATTTATTTATTTATTCATCTTTACATCATAGCAATGCATGAATTCCTGAATAATGAATTGGAACCGTTATTGAGCAGGTCCTTGTTTGGGCTTTAATAAGGAGGCATTGTGCCCCAGAGTCCCACCAAAAATCTGATCTAGACTCACTCTATGATGTCAGAAATGTATGCATTGTACACAGTAAAATCTTCAATGTCAATTTGTGTGTAAACAAATATTTAAGAGTTAAATTATTTAAATTCTTAATTAAAAAGACATTACATTTGACTGTGTATATACAGTATAATATAAACTAGCTCTAATATCCAATTTGCTGTTATTTTTATGTAAGATCATCTGCATTATACTGTATGAGATAACCTGACATTATTGATTCTAATTTGTGTAATTTACAGCATAAAAAAAGGATATTTAAAGTATGAGTAACAGAAAATCCACACGCCTCGCGTGCGTGTGTGTGCACACGTGCATGCATACGCGTGTCTTGTCACTCTTCCATTATGTCCCAGCATCAAGTGCCATCTCTCACCGCTCTGTTAATAGAAAGATTCAGCACTTTCTGGTCTACATATTCTTCTCTGAACAAATGATGCCTGAAATTTTTATTCTTTTTGTAATGGAATTCCAATGGCCTTTGCTGCAAATCTAGTGGAAATTCTTGCATATCAAGTGGGAAAAATTAAATGTTAACCACGTTTTAATGTGATTAAGGGTGACAGGGACATTATTTCTGCTAATCATTCACCAGCTTAAAAGGCTCAAACAAGACAGAGGAACAAGCCATGTTTGTGCTGCTTTTTGCTGGTCTCAATTCAGGAAGGAAAGAATATTTCAAAACCAAATAAAAGTAGCAATTTCTTTTAAAGCATGTCGTTACCCAACATTTACACATTTAAGAGTAATTACTAAGGGTATTCTAAAATGAGCGGAAGCTATAGATGCATTAGTCTGTTTCAATCACTACTCAACCTGTTTATTTTACCACCAGAAAAAACAGCTTTAGAGAGCAGCTTGTAAGATTTTACGCCTACAGCACTTATCATAAGTCCAATTAAAAGCACAATATATGGGGGAATAATGACAACCGATCAAAAACAAAGGGAGCTTCCACAACAGAGTGGGTTTGAATGGAGCTGTCCCACAGGGGCCACCCTCTGGGGCTTGTCTATTTGTCTTTTTTTGTGTGGGAATCCTGAAGGGGGAATAATTCCTGTGTTTCCGCATGCCTGGGGCTACCCTAGGCTTTTTTTTTCTTTTCTTTTTTTTTTACAGAGCTTTGATCTGCTTAAACGACTCCGGTGGAGGAAACAATGGGAGTTCCAGAAGTACAGGTGCAGATACCTGAGCCAATGACCTGGGCCTGCCACTGCCGCGTATTCATACAGGCGAGGCTTTATCGTCGGTACTTAGCCAGGTAAGCCTATAAAAGCTGTTGGACAAAAACAGCCCAGCGCCTCCACTCTGAGCTCCTCCTTTCAGATGCAATTGAATGCCGACAGGCCCAAGGAGTAATCCACTACCAGCTCTCCCAAATTCATTACTGACCCGCCCACTGGTGGACAGGCAGCCAAAATAACCGGCTCAGCACCTGAACTGGGTTATATCAGCCCCCGTGTGACGGAGCATCGGCCCGGCCTGCAACGCTAGTAGGCACCGAGTCGTCCAGTAATAAACCTGGGGGTTTGCTTGTGTGTCCCCTCACAGTCGCTGTGGCACACAGCATCCTGACCCCCTCCCCTCCCCTCCCCTTCCTCGAAGGAAAGGGGACAGAAACGAGAGGTATGAGCTCATGGTGGCTTTTGAGGCTGGGAAGTCAGGGGCTCTGTGGGACGCTTTTCATCCTCCCAGTGGTGAGGCTCCTGAGAGGACATGAGTGCAGACGCTCTCTGCTCCCTGCGGCCACTGCCGGATAGAAAGGCATCGCACACAGCAGCCTCTCTAGACAGAGGCAGCAACTATGCACACACACACACACACACACACACACACACACACACACACACACACACACACACACACACACACACACACACACGAACAAATGAATGAATGAACGACATGCACGCTCTCTCTAGCACGCAGAGAGGTACACACTATCGTGCGCAGGCATGCACATGCAGACACGGACAGGCACACGCATTTGTAGACACATACTAGACCCAGAAATTCACAAGTGCCTCTGTGAACACAAACACACATGCACGAATGCACGAATGCACGCACGCACGCACGCACGCACGCACGCACGCACTACTGCCAATATTGTGAACTTCTTTCACTCTTCAGAGCAGGCAGGAGCAGTGGGAAACAAAAGCCAGTGCAGTCACAATGGGAGCAGCTTTAATTAAGTGCATCATGGTGCATACTCTCTCAAACACACCACAAGGACACGCTAGCAGGCCTTTTTCTTTAACAACTTTCTTTGTCTCCTGGTGCACCCACTACTTTTCCAAAGACAGAATCCTTGACACGAACTCAAATCTGTGTTGATTTGGCACATGATGGACGTAATAATTCCCACTTTTGTCATCATGGCAACAGCAGAGGACACATCATCCGAGTAGTCCTAGTTTAACCACTTAAGTCCTATATACCTCCTACTATCTTAGGACACAGCAAAAATAGCTGATCTACAGGCTCACATGACACTTTGTGAGCTTGTTGAGCTGCTATTTTAGCTATTTCTGTCACTCAAATAATACTAATACTAATTAAAAAGGGTGTTTAAGTATTGTTCAGGAAAAGGAAAAAAGACGAGGAAAAGAAAGCGAGAAGACAATCATCGGGAATCAAAACGGCAATCCCCCAGATTGATCACCCAAAATAATTCTCTATATGGGGTGTGTGTGTGTGTGTGTGTGTGTGTGTGTGTGTGTGTGTGTGTGTGTGTGTGTGTGTGTGTGACAGAGAGAGAGAGGGGGGGGGGGGGAGTCATCAAGATGTGACAATTGTGACAAGAGCAGGCAAAGTGTAGCGCAGCAGAATGCCGCATGGAATTCTCCATCTCTCCTTTTTGCCAGGATGACAGCTTAATGTCTACCACATGCAATATTTATTCTCATCGTGTGTCAGACTGTCTAGCTGTCCAACGGAGTACAAAGAATGTCACTTATTAGAATAAAAGCAGCAGGAAGGTAATCAAGGACATATGTAACATCAGCCAATCATGCCCACTCCCCACCCCAATGCAATCCCGCATCCTTGCACCCATTCACAACAATTCAACAAGCTTTCAGGGGCTGTATGTAGGCACAACTAAATGTATTTATTTATCTCATTAGAGCTGGCAGGCTGCAGGACACGTGCAACATGACACTTGTGACATGTGCATTTTTTATAACAACCTGACCACAAAGATAACAAACAGCCCAACTCAACACAGCCAATACTATCAAAACGTGTCATTAGCCAGACTTGAAACTCTGATAGTTGTTTTTGTTCGGGATGCTCCACTTGTGCACCTGATAAAACTGAATATATATAAACAAGGGGTAAATCCTTCCCACAGCTGGCCCGAATCCCTCTCTTTCTCACCGTTCCTGTCTCCATCAGAATTAAGCAGAAATGCAGAAATATAATCTTTAAAAAAAAATGTGAGCGGTGCTAGCCGCTCCACTACGTGACTTTGTGTGTATGTCCATGTGGGGATAATAAGTATTTGATTTCTCCATTTCCTAGAATGGAGAAAATTTCAGAATGGCGAGCTCTGCAATTTTCCATTTTCTGTTTGGATAATATAATGGATTTGAGGATTACATATCACAATATGTAATATAAATAGGTATGACAGAATTCTTCAGGAACAGTATTTTCTAGTGTGAACTGAGCTCCACTCACTTCACACTGGTGTGATTTCTTCTGTACTTAAAATATCAAACTGGAAGCTGCACAGAGAAACAATTGTCTTGGCTTTATTTGATCCTGTATGAATTTTGAATAAATAAATATAAATCTGACCATTATATGTTGAACATTAGCATCCTGCAACTGGCGGTGTAACAGGTCATCATCCTTATCACATCAACAAAGCTTTTGGGGAACAAAATACTATCTTGCAGGATCATTATAGTTATGGAGCAACAAAAGGCATCTGCTTTGGTATTTATGATAAAGAAAAGGCGACACTCCTAAGTCAGGGTCAGGGTCAGAACACAGCAAAGCCATAGAGGCTGTGTCACATCCCCTACGGAATCCACATAGTGACATGATGACGTGTGACATGTCAACCGCATCCTTTCATTACCTGGACTGGGGGACAGTCAATAACGAGACTAGTGATCCAACAGGACTTTATTAGCGACATCTGGTTCAGTTTTACTAGTATACAGCCTCTCCTGTTGTTCTGGCTTGCTGAACATCTAGCTACAGGCTTCCATTAGGATGGGCTGTGGGCAGCAGGAAGCATGTCTTTCCATGGGAAAGTGTTCCTCAGGATCCCACACTACACTACACAAGAGGAGAGTGGACGAGCAGCGGGCGATTGTATATCTACTGTACCCATATGGCTTTGAAAGGCAAACCGTGACTCCCTAGACGGCAGTTCCTAAAGAACTTGCATGGAGCCAGTGGTTTTAAACTCAATAAAGTTTCAGTTGTGTTTATGGGAATTATGGTTTGGAGTAGAGCAGAAGAGAGCTGCAGCGAATGCTTTCATGAAAGGGTTCCCAGCGAATCATAATAGGCCCTTCCCCCCCTGAGCGGGTCTACTGTCCCTCAAGGGGCACGCAGACATGGAGGCCAGGACGTTTATCCAAATGATCAAATATGAAAGAAAATAAATATATTAAATTATGTATTAACACATAATTCACATAATTTCTTAAAAAAAAGAAAAGAAAAAAAAAACGGTGAAATAGAAGTAGCTATTGAAGCCGAGCAAATCTAATCATAATGTGGATAAGAATGTTAAATACTTTTCTGAAAGAGGGGGAAATCATAATTTTGTCCTGCAGGTGGTGGGTCTTCTGCTCTGCATTGACTCCATTCTGGAATACCTACAGAATGGTACACGTTTGCTAAAGCTCCTTCTACAGGCCAACTAAAGTACTGGCAAACAGAGTCTCACATTTCATTATTTTCCATTTTTTGCCTCAGTTGGAAGTACCCAACGAGATGTGCTCAAACCAAACACTAACAGTGCTGTCTTGTAGAATTGCCAGCAAACCCATAAGATCATAGAGCTCTACGAGAGTCAACCAGAAACAAATGTGGCAGGAGATCTTCCCAAATTAGCCCATCCCAGACACATTTAGTAGGATTAATTGAGGGTGAAAATTTTACGACAGTTTTTCTCAGAAGTGTTCAGAGAAAAGAAATGAATCTTTGCACTGGCTGGGAAAGTAACTGTGGTCTGTAATTGGTTCAAGGAATCTTGTAAGCTTTCAGCCTAAATCTAAAGACAAGACAATATGCAAATAACATAACATACATAATATATCGAATGTATTGAGAGACACGTCACGTTTAAGCTAACATTCTAGGCATATGGTAGATAGTCATAGATATACAGACAGACAGACAGACGCACGCACACATGCTCTCTCTCTCTCACACACACACACACACACACACACACACACACACACACACACACACACACACACACACACACACACACACACACACACACACACACACACACACACACACACACACACAGTTAATAAAAGCTACAGCACATGCAAGGTATCCAGGTGTTCCTACAGTACACTCACTGGAAGAAGAGACTGGTAGAGGCACTCATAGACAGGTCACGCTTACCGGTTTCCTTAAAGGTCAACACACCTACTTAAGAGGCTCCAATTTACTTTTAAAGCACATTATCAAAGGAAAGGGGAAAAAACAACTTCCCTGCAAATCAGGAGGATTGTCTGGCATGTCTGTTGCATTTGCAAAACGTGCCTGCTCTTAGTTCTCTGGTGAGGACGGGAAGGAATGACATTATTTGATATCACAACTGATAATAATGTATTAAAAAGTTTATAAAAACAGAGGACATCAGCTTGTAAAATTGCCTATTTCCCCCGTGACAAGTTAAAACACGCAAACACACAAGGCGAACGGCATCCACCGCATCATCATCAGTGGTGGCGTAATGAATGATCCTCTCCCAAACTCACACAGCAACTATGCGGCACAGACCAAAAGTCTTCAAGGCAGCCTACTGACGCCGAGCGAGTGAGAGAGAGTGAGAGAGAGAGAGAGAGAGAGAGAGAGAGAGAGAGAGAGAGAGAGAGAGAGAGAGAGAGAGAGAGAGAGAGAGAGAGAGGAGAAAGCCTCTTGATAGACTCTTGTAGATGCCATTCCCTATCACGCAATGCCTCTCAGTCATAAACACATGACAAACGCGGCCTTAATCATTTTTTACGAGCGGGGATGTGCAGGGGGGCAGCGCATGGCTGGAGGGGCAGAGGGGAGCAGTGAGCAGCAGGCGGCCTCCTCTGCACAGAGGAGAGGGCCGTGCGGTAAAGTCTCCTCTGGAACATCACTCGGCCAGCGTGCCTTTGATCTCCACACCGCAATTACGCCAGCATCCAAATGAGCATGGAGTCGCCTCCGACGCAGACTTCAAACATGCACATGGACGCATTCTCATACACGTACACGGCACTGTATATGGATTGGAGCCATGTGCTCCTCTCAACAGTAAATGATGTACTGTCTCCAGCAGTGAACCTGGGGATGAAAGGAGGCCCTGGTCCTGCTCTGATCCCTCCATTAATGATGGCTTGCTAAACCCCAATACTGCGCATTCTTGTTTAAACGAGGTCAACTTGGTATGTAGTGGCGCCTGCACTCTAAACAGGAGGGTACACACAATGGACATCTTTTTGTTTTGAGACTTCAGTTTGATGAGGCTCCTGATATCAACTGTGCCTGATAAGGTTAGAGCAGGGTCTCTCAAACCCTTTCAGCTTGAGACCCAAATGAGAAATCCTGTGTCTTCCTGCGACCCAAACTTACAAAATATATTTATGGATTTGTGGATCTGCTACTTTTGCAGAAACTAGCCCTTACCCGTTCAAAGATATGAGCTCCAAAATGATGTGCAGTGTGTGGGTTATGGGATGTGCACTGTGCACACAGTATATGAGGGATGGAAAGTAACTTTAACTGGTGCTTGCATGATGTAGGAGCATCAATGTAAGAAACCCGTTTCGTTTATGGCTACAGAGATACTGTCCCCCCCCAGCCCGCCCGCCCGCCCGCCCACCCGCCTGCACACACACCCGCCTGCCTGCACACACACACACACACACACACACACACACACACACACACACACACACACACACACACACACACACACACACACACACACACACACACACACACACAGAGAGAGCTGGTTAAACATGTTGCCTCATGCTAGATGCAGAATAGATTAGCCTCAAGCTAGATGCAGAATAGATAGTAGATACACCATAAAAATGCTAATATACAGCATACGATTTGTGAAAGTGACAAACGGGCTTCACAGTTATGTTAGGTGTGTTCATATGCTAATTGTGATGCGATTTCAGATCAATTGCTCCAGCCACTGAGGAGAAACGCTGTTTCAGACAGACAGACAGACAGACAGACAGACAGACAGACAGACAGACAGACACTCACTCACTCACTCACTCAGACAGACATTCGCAAAATTATAGTATAGATGTCAGCTATTATGACATGCCCAGATAGGGATGCTAGCGTTCCTGTGGTTAAGTTGGAAGCAACAAATGGCTAGCCTAAAATTGCTGATATGAAGTGCAAGGCATTGCATTTGCAACCATAGGACTGTACTGTGAAAAATACTGAGCCCGCAAAACAACCCGGGAAAGTATACTCAACGATACAGATGAAACTGCCGCACTTGCCTCACTTCTCGTCTTTGTTCCCTCTGCACATTAAAAGCTGAGATTGCAATTTGTCTTGCTGTTTGCTTTGAATAGCCCTTAACCATATCATCATCTCAACTGTGCTGCAGGAAAAACACGGGAGCATGGCGACAGCAAAATGGCAAGTCTGGCGTCTCTGCTGCAGACTAGCTGCCATTAGGGCTGAGAGCAGCATTTATTGTACAATTAGGGGCAGTCAGATCTACCTGTAATCATCTCCATACAGGTGTGAGCTCCTCTCTGGACAAGGGAAGTGACTCATCACTTGTCAAACGTCAACACTTTGATGTCAGCATTGTTTGACACAGGGCCCTCAGGGCACCTGGGCACTACTGTTTAAAACGCTCTCTAGATTTATTGCGTTTCGTACAGCTGAAAAAAGGAGGGGAAAGAAACACGCAAAAGAAAAAAAAGAAACTTCCTGCCAATGACTGATGCTCCACATGTCATGAATCATTTGATTTATGAGTTCTCTTCTTGAGATATTCCTCCTCCCTCTCAGTCTGACAGTCATACTTTCATGTCAGGAACATTTTAACAGTCAAAGGTAAACAACTGCCCTTTTAATACAATGCCGGCAAGTAAATTGGTGAAAAACAAATGCCGGAAGAACTGTTTGACATCGAAAACCCTCGAGGGCAATTGGAAAAGTGTGACAACAATCCACAAGATTTTTGTTATTTACGAAACGGCTGTAGATAAATATGCCTTTCAGATGTTATAATGGATGCCTCGCACCCATCTTCTAGATTTGCTCCGACTTCGGCCAGATCAGAGCATTACTCATGCTAAACAGCTGCTCATGAAGAAATATCACATTCTTGTACAACATAATGCCACAGATCTGGAGGGCGGGGGATAAGTATCATTTGGAGCATGCAATGTCATTAGTGACCAGTTTAGCGCTTATGAATAAGTGTGCTCCTGGAGAAAAAAAAAAACATCCCCATCTCGCCATACAAGCATTGAACAGTAAATCATGTATCAGGAATAAGCACATTTTAATGATCTCTGTGACATAAGGACTGCTATTGGAATCTATGTGGATTCTGTCTGGAGCAGACAGTGTAGCCTGTAAAGCATGCTGTTAATATTCTCAGCCCCTGGGCCAACGTTTGAAGCCAGAGTTCTCTTCAGACCAAACCAAACAAGTAAAGCAATTTTAGACATCACAATATTTAAAGACTACTATCCCTGTGATTTATAGGCCTCCCCCACATGATATTAATTACTTTTTTGGCTTCGGGGTCGGAGTGTTTATTTATTTATTTATCTATTTTGTCATTTAAAGCCTTCACCCTCTTTGATTTCATATGGAAATGAGATTTTCTTTTTTTCTTTTTGATGGAAAATGGAGACCATATGCCAAGAAGTGCTTAATGAAGTGCAGAGTTCGGGGGCTGGCTAGGGTTTGGCTAGGGATGTTGTGTTAGGATATTGCTTAGTGCCACCTCCAGGCAGATCCTCTTGCATAGACACAGCCATTTAGCCAGCAGGAGACAGGAGTCAGTGCACCACTCTTGGATATAGAGTACATTTTCCATATCCTTGCACTACAACGCAAGCACAGGCGCACACACACACACACACACACACACACACACACACACACACACACGCACGCACGCACAAACACACACATACTGTACACACACACACACACACACACACACACACACACACACACACACACACACACACACACACACACACACACACACACACACACGTCACGCACGCATGTTTGTTATTGCTAATAAGCGGATATTCAGAAATACTCAGTCAAAGGTTTAGGGGATTAGCATCACTGCAAAAATACATACAGAAAACAAAGGAAGGCTTGGTGATCTGCAGAACATGAGAAGGGGCAAGCAGTGATTTGTCTGGCTTAAGCCCTTCTCCTAAAGCCCTTACCATTTGTTCTTTCTCCTGATGTAGTCTCTCCCCGAGAGGTTAACGAGGTACATCATAGGTTTGGACGTCAAAAATAAGTATTTGTTCAAGACTTCGATCTGTGACAGAGAGAAGGCAAATACTAAGGACCCAAACTTTCCAAAGTAGCCTTTGAGGACCATGCACAGAGAGATAAGTGAGGACAAATCAAATTAGGGTCTGGTGCTCCGCAGGGAGCGCCAAGATCAGCATGGACACATGTCATTAGTTTGATAAAAAAAAGAAATAAAATTTCAAAACACCACAAAAAGAGACAGCATGCATGTTAACTTTCTATTTGCATAGAACACCCTTAAAAATACAGCAGCTGGACTTTCAAGCCAGATGAAAAGATTTAACACGATAAATCACATTAACAAATTTGAGTGTAACATCAAAGGCTCACCTCCTTGTCGTTCCAATCGTGATAGTAGCGGACGTGTTTCTTTTCATCCACAACCCAGCTCTTGATTTTGCACATTACGTCCTGTTTGGGATTAAAAGAGAATGAACAAGAAGCCATTAAAGGAGATGAAAAAGAATATAAACCCAGCAGGGTATGGGGTAATTATTTCCTAAATGCATGGCATCCTGATGCCAAAATGAACAATGGCTGCGCTCGCATTCAAGCAGGAGGACAGGTCCGGCTTTGACAGGGATGGCATGTGCACACGGGCCCCTTCCCTCCTTTAAATCATGACTAAATGCCTTCTGGGGAGCCTCACTTAGACTCATTGTTATGTACACTGATATTCCATAGGGACTGTCTGATGAATAGGATAGCAAGAGGGCAAAATTGGAAAAAGAGCAGGGAACTAATTGCAAGTTGGTTAGTTATGAGTAAATTATTAGCTCTTCCTCAGGCACTCTCTGCTGAATGCAGTCATATTGAATATGCACTTGTAAAGTGCTAATTATGCATGTTCCTTCTGGAGGAAATATTTGGCATTTCCACCTATATGTTTGCTATATTCATTACTGAGGTAGTAGAGGATGATGGAGACTGCAGGCAGGACTGGGTCTTGACAAGATCTGGGAAGTGGAATCGGGTGGGGAAAATGGGAGGGAGGCGGTTATAAAAATTTGTAATAAAGAAATTGAGCCTATTATTGTTGATCCAGCCCCACAGAAATTAGCAGAACACATTCTTTTTTGTTCATGTCAACTTAACCTCCCCCTTCATATAAAAACTACCCCACCCCACCCCACCCGCTACACTCCCCCTACCACCTCTTTCCTCCCCAAACCCTTGCAGCACTTCACAATCACACTCCCTTTTGAAAGAACTGAGGGGGAAAGAGAGGGAGAAAAAAAGGGGAAAAAATCCTGCCAGAGCCTCAATTACACAATGGCAGAAAAAGCTCCACACACTGACCCCCAGCCAGCTGCATTCACTCTCTGCACATCTTTCTCCGCAGGAATTCTAAAGGCCTTTTAGTCAGGCAGCCAGAGTGCAGCCAGCGGGGGACAGCACAGGAAGAGCGGCGCACACTCCGCCCGCGCCGGCCCAAGTCCTCACAGAGAGATTAATCATCTGTGAAATGGAAACAGCAAACGGCCAGTGACACAGGCCGAACCCGCTCCAGGTTTCCCTCATCAGCTCGCAGCCGCCGTGCAGCGCTCCTCTAACAGGCAGGTGTTAATAAAAGGCATATAGGTCCGACAGGGGTCAAACACATACGCCTGCCACCATGAAACGCCGCTGGTGGGCTCGCTTCTTATTATTGTTTGGTAAGGAATGGGATTTCTTTTTTCCCCTGCTTTTTTGGGGGGTTGGGGGGGGGAGGGGGGGTCAAACAGACAAAAGCAATGAAATATTGTCTGTGTACTCACAGTGCTAGCAACATGTATTTGTATTGTTATAACAATACAGTGATGTACAGTGCTATGAGCCCGTTGCCTGTAAACATGGCGTATTTAAGCCTATATTGAGACTCATTCACGCCATTCACAATAAACCTTTGCTGTGTGCTCTGAATGGAACAGGATCCATATAACTGCATCCACAAAAACCCATGTTAGGCTTTAAACCCTATCATTAGCAGGTTACAAAACACAATGCCTTGTGTCGGGAACACATGTGTGATGTACTGAACTTCATTTAAAACACACAGGAACAATACTGGAATTCCCCTCTCAACACATGCTATGTTTCTTTTTTTTCTTTTTTCACTTGGTAAAAGCAATGCATGTTAATTATTCTAAGCTGCTTGCATTTGTCTGCTAGTAATGAACTCTTTGAAAGTTGTGCTGAAACCACCCAGTGGTTGCAGCAGAAAAAAGAAGAAGAAGAAAAATAGAACTTGATGTGGATTTGTTCCTGGGTGTTAAATTCCCATTAGAGCAGAGCTATGGGCCAGATTTCACCCTCCAAAAAAACATTTCCATCACTGAAAAGATATACCAATATTAGCTAAGTCATAACATGTTAACTTTTTCTGTTGAACAAAATTTCACCGGTACATCTTTCACAAAGCCATTCACATCAACTTCATTGTTATGGTCACTATGCCAAAATTATGTAGGCACCGGGAATGTAAATATGTATTTTGCAGTTAATAAATAAACGTTTCTGACAACGATGAGCTGTTGCTTTCCTAAATATATTTGGGCTTTAGGACCCTGCAGCATTTGTTTTTCAGTGCTCCTTCTGTGCTGTAATGACAATGGTGCAACAAAGGTTGTCGCTAAAAACAGACTACTAAAATGAATATTACACAGTATGCCTTTAATGCATTTAAAAATTATAATAGTTTTGAGATCACTGGCTTATTACAAGTCTTACTGCGAATCTCTGAAACTAAATAAACCATATCATAAATAACCTGTTCCAAAATCAATATGCACACTTGTCACAAATTGTGACAAGTGTGCAAGAGTGAGCTAATGGATATCTGGTAATTGAAACAGATTGTGGCTCACAATCTGTTTCAATTGCCAGATCCCATTAGCTCTTGATGGAATTTTAATCATTTTTATCCAAATAAACTAAAGCTACTCCATGACTTACACTAAGGAGGGGGCTAAACCTCCTTGAAGACAGTTCCATAATAGGTTAACTTATGCTGTTTGTTATATGTTTTGCCCTAAGCACCTTTGTCCTGATCCTATGTCAGAACTGATTCTCGACTGTTTTGGACTTGGTCCGGTTACATTTTACGGCGTTCACCAATTTCAAATATCATTGTAAATAACATTTCTAATTAAGATAAGAAACTACAGTTTATCCTAGATGTTATAGATTTAGTCATATTATGGCTTATTCAAATTTACTGCAGAGACATTATATAAAAAGAATTTCCTGGGCAGGAATATGTCAGACTCTGAAACCAATAAAAGGATACTGGGGTGCGGTGGGAAAATGAGGTGCTACTACGGAAATTAGAACTTAATTCAAAGTTCTTGTTAATTACTCAGTAAGTGCAGAATCTCAGTATGTAATTAGCAATTAAATAGCTACATGGTGTTTACCTTTTTATCTCATGGTATTTTGTGGCACTATAAAAGGAAGACCAACCCCCTTAAATTCATAGCAACTGCGGTGGTGCACATGTTGTGCATATACATGTTGTAACAAAAATGTATCTTAGAAATACTCCCAGAAACAGATAGTCTCTCCACAAATTAAACTCAGCTTCACATGTCAAACGGCGTAGACTCTGCAACCCCCACAACCCACCATCTGAAGCTTGCTATAGCCTTTGATAAGGGCCATTCTTCCACGTCTAAAGAGGCCTTCTATAGATTTCACTTGGCATCGCGTACACAACCTTTGACAAGTAATGTAGATCATTTTTATTCATTGCCTGAAATTGTCAGCAATTATGTGCGTCAACGGCCACCTGCCTGGCCTGAATGGCTCCTGTCTGTGGGGCTGCGGAGGGGGATTACTCTGAGGGGAACCAACCAGGCGCTGGGCCTCTGCGGCAGGTGAAATGGCCCTTCTCGTTAGTATAATGAGTGGTCAGAGCCCTCGTGTGTCGGGCCCTGAAATTGGGCTCACAGTTTCACAAGTGAAAGGCCAGATTACCTCGCTTACTGGCCCATTTTGCATCGGGGTCACCCTCTCCCTGCCCTGAGCACCGCTAGTGCATGTCAAATCATCATGGCCCACTATATCCGGCCTTGCTTGTGTGACAGAGGATAGACTCACAACAAAAGCATAGAATCGCTGTCGGGCGGAAGCCTATGTTCCAAATTCGTACTTTTCAGGAAATGAAAAAATATATCAACAAATATACCAGTAGGACACCCTAAGGGTGAGAAGCAACCTCGGCGAGGTCACGCTGAAACAACAGAGACTGACACAATATGTCCATATATGGGCATTCCCAGATATGGGCTTAATATTAATGACATCAGTGATGTCCATGTATGGCCATAAAAGGGACAAGGACGGAATTAATTTGCAAGTGTGACTCTTGTCGCGACAACCACTCTGGTTAGTATGAGACTGACACAATATATCCATATATGGGCATTCCCAGATATGGGCTTAATATTGATGACATCAGGGATCTCCATATGTGGGCATAAAAGGGACAAGGACAGAATTAATTTGCAAGTGTGGTTGCCATGACGTGAGCCATACTTGCAAAATAATTCTGTCTTGGCCAAATATGGAGCGTTACCTGAGGCGTGACTGAGTGACTGACGCACATGAGCTGCAGGTTTTCATACTGTAGTAAATGCGACCTATACAAAAAAAAAGATGAGAGAACATATTACTCCAGTCTTAGCGTCGCTACACAGGCTCCCGTAAAATTATTTTACTTGTTTATAAAGCTCTAAATGGTCTGGCACCTTCGTACCTCTATGACTGCCTGCATAGATATATACGTTCCAAACCGCCCTCTCAGTTCTTCTAGTGCTGACCTACTCGATGTGCCTACAATGACATATAAAAAATATGGTGAAGCAGCTTTCTGCTTCTACGGACCGACAGCTTGGAATAAACTCCCACTACACCTAAGACAGGCAGCCTCTGTGGATAGCTTTAAAGCACAGCTCAAGACCTATTTCTTTAATCTTGCTTTTAGCTGAATTTTTAAATCCATTTGATGCTATTGACGTCCACACTGTTCCGAAATTGTTCTTTAATGTTTTATGTTTTTATTTTTATTTTTCTGCTTTGTTGTATTCATGTGTATTTTTTTTCTGTTAAGCACTTGTGCTTCATTTTCTGCTCTGTAAAGCACTTTGAGCTGCATTTCATGTCATGAAAGGTGCTATACAAATAAAGTTTTATCATTATTATTATTATTATTATTATTATACGGTCGCAATCAATATATCTAAATACAGCCTATCTAAAAGCTCAAAATGCGATATCACAACCCGTAGGTTTGTTATTTTTGCTACTTTTGTGTGACATTGGCGTATGACAAAGTATACAATATAGGGCATTCATTTATGAAAGGCAAAAAAATATGATCTATGAAGACACAAGGTTTCTGCCCAACAGAGCGACGATGGTTTGCTTCACCGCCTCATTACCCACTGCATAACTGATGCCACACACAGCATTATTTGTTTAATTTTTCATTTTCAACCTAGCTACCTCTACCACCCTGTCTCACGGCACATAACCCCAGGAACAGTTCGCTGTATTCATATCTACATGTAGGCTTGTGGGGTCACCCCATTGTGTTGTTCACCCAATTGTCTACGCTGTTGCAGGGTGCACGAACATGAGCAAGAGCTGCACTGTGATTTGAGTATTACTTTACATGAATAGAGCCTTGTGGAAACACTTTCATTAGCCCAGCGCTGCGACCCAGGGTTAGCGGCTGAATAAGTAACTCTCTATTAATGATTTCTACAGCAGAACACCCCTGACCCCTGATCACTTTCAATCTCAGGGAAAAAACAGGGAGCAGCAGAATGGGGTGGCGGTGTGAGAGAAAAGAAGGGGGGGGGGGGGGAGAGAGAGAAATACATACGTTTTCCTCCCATGTCATGTGTGTGGGATGATTATTAGTTGTCGTTAGGCTTGATGGTGGTTTGATGTCCTATTGAGATGTATAGATACATTACACATATACAGTATGTGCATTATTTATGTTTGTTGTCTCCACCAGCCGAAGGCTGAGGGAGAGTATGTTTTCCCCTCCGTCCGTCCGTCCGTCCGTCCGTCCGTGCGTCCGTGCGTCCGTCCGTGCGTCCGTGCGTCCGTGCGTCCTCGCAGTTTGTGAACAGCTAATCTCAGTCACCGTTGGCCCGATCGCTGCCAAACTGAGCACACACACTCCCTGGATGCCAATCTAGAACCTCTGCCCCACATTTTTCAAATCAGCCTCATGGTGGCGCTATAACAGGCCGATTTGTGTGGCCTGGTTGTTACCAGCTAATCTCCGGCGCCGTTGGCCCGATCGCTGCCAAACTGAGCACACACACTCCCTGGATGCTAATTCAGAACCTCTGCCCCACATTTTTTAAATCAGCCTCATGGTGGCGCTATAACAGGCCGATTTGTGTGGCCTGGTGGAGACCTGTGCTCGTTTTTATTGTCGTCTCTTGTGTCTCTCCACTGGGAGTACAAAAGATTCATTTGAAAATGTGGGTATACACCATTTATTCACAGTTGTTATCTTTTAATTGTCTAGGATAATACAGTGGGTGATTTATGCATTTGTCTCTAATTACATTGGTATATGATGATTGTCAAGTTCCCCTTAATGTTTTCACAGAATGTATTAAACCTCAAATGTATTGGATTGAATTGAATTGTATATGATTCATTACTTTTATCTGATTGGTTACATTTGGTATTCTTGTCAGATATTCTTGTCAGATACCAACAGGTGCAATGCATCTCATGTGATTCTCCACATCATGTGACTGCTGTCACTGTGTACTGTACTGTATATAAGATAATGTGTCTGATAAAGAGCATGTAGCTTGAAGCGTCACACAGGCGCGCTGTGGGTACACTAAACGCGAAATGTTAAACTGGAGCCCAACTGTGTGCAAGCTGTTTTTCTTTTGTTTTGTGTCTATTTTGTTTTCTGCCCAGCACCATCCTAGGGCCATTGATTCATGTAATCCGGAGATGAGGGCGATGGACATGCCAGGGATGCTGTCTAGTATCTAATGTATTCAGGTGGACATGCTAGGGACATTGACTCATGTAATCCAGGGCTGGGGGCAATAGACATGCTAGGGATGCAGTCTCGACTCTATGTATTCAGGTGGACATGCTAGGAATATAGACTATAGTGGATTCAGGTAAGGGGGGAGGACGAGTTGTATTGAGGCAGGGGGAGGGATGTATTGAGGCAGGGGGAGGGAAATATACATGCCAGGGACGTTGTACCATGTATTCAGGTGGCAGGAAGATGACATGCTATAGGGACATTGACTCACGTATTCAGGTTTAAGTTTCTTGTCGCCGCCTCTAATGGCCACTTTTTCCAGTTTTTCAATAATAGGGTCGATCATCTCCTCGTCCTTCAGCCTAAGCTCCTCGTGGATGATCTCAATGTCCCTCACTGGGTCCACTGTCCCCTCCACATGGATGATGTCTTCCTCCTCAAACGCACCTACACAGCCACATGGACGCACAACGCACACAGCAAAGACACCCTTACGGTCAAAGACAAAAATACTGTCATCTTATGTCGGTGACAGGAGTGTGCTCCCACGCATACAGACATGTTGCACATAAAGCGCCCACGCAATTGTAGAATCAATGGCATCGACTGCCCGAGATCACATATTGTAGAATGATTAAAGGTAGTTGGCCATGTTTACCTTCCACGGAGAATATCAGTAAAACTAACACATCCATATGAGAATGCATGGTGGGAGATGCAGGAAAGTCACAGTCACAACCAATACACTGAACACATTCATACACATTTGATTTTCCTGTTCAATGGGCAGACCTGTGTGTCAGCCCAATTCACAGTCAACTTGCAGTGTTTCCATCAATCCCTGATTATTCACGCCTTTAAATGGAAAAATTCAACTTCGGCATGGCACAAAGGATTTACGTTCATATTATTCTGTGAACTAAAACAGCTTTCTTCTCTCTGAGGCAGTGTAAACATCCACAATAACCACTAGCAGTAGCTTTCAAGTATCGTGCTGTCTTACAACTTATGAGCCATACTGTATTAGCATTAAGAAACAAATGTCAGAAAAAATAAATAAGCAACATTACCATCTAATCTACAAATATAGAAATATATGAGAAGGGGCACAATCCTTTCCTAATCAATGGCTTAGTAGCAGTGGCTGGACTGGTGATTAGATAATGAGGCACTAAAGTAGACCATTAGCCAGCAGCAGCTCTTGGTCTCCTTCTGAGGGTTAGGGAGGGGGTGGGGGTGTACATCTGTCACACAAGAGTGACAGCCTTTAACCAATGGCAACTACAGCGCATCCGTAGCCTGTTAACAATACACATGTTTACAGGCTTCCCTGATATCATGAGTACTTTGCATAACATACAGTAAACAAAAAAAAAACATCTTCTAGTTGAATTCACTGTCTGAATTTACTGCAGTACAGCGGCACATCTCAGGCCCGTTTTATACATCTTCGACCGACACTGTTGCAGTATTCTTTTCATTAGCGCAACAAACCAATTGTTTGCTGTTCAAGCTGACATAATATGAATACCAACTCATCCACGGGGGTGTGTGGATGATGTGAGATGAGATAGAGCTTTAAGCACTGCCACGTTGATGGATGCTATGTTCGGCATCTGCCTGTTGGAGTCACTTAATGTTGTCGACGATCCAGGTTGAAAGTGTTGACATCCATGTGTAAGGGACTGTTGACAGGTGAAGCCCAGGGAGAAAACAGCATCACTGCACTGTCACTTTATCACGGCTGTCACACCTCGTCTGTCACACCTCCATCACTCAACAAGTTCATACAGTGATTCATGTTGAAAACTGTTGATGATTCATGGCCGCTTGTAGTTGTCACAATGGCTAACGCCTCAGATTTAAGTTAACCACATTAAGCTTAGTGTCCCTATTCTGGTTTGAACATTCGGCAAAAATAGCTGATTTAAAAGCTTACAAAACGCATCACTTTGGGGAGAAAGTGCTTTTCCCCGCAAAGTAATTCCCTGCTTCATCATACCAGACTGTCGCACAAAAAGAGTGAGAATAGCAGATCTACAAGCACACGCCTCGCAGTGCGAGGCATTGTGTGCTTGTAGATCTGCTATTTTCACTATAAATCATTTTTAAAAAGATAACAAAAAAAGGTTTTCGACGTGTATACAAGGTTTCCACCCAACAACAACAAAATATATAAGGTGGTTAAGCAAACCACTGACCAAGATTTCATGCAGATATGTTACATCACTGGACTAATTAAAGCAGTTGAGATCATCATTTTGTTGTCTATGTAGTTTCCTTCCCAAGATCAATCAGAGAAAAACAATTCCGTCTTTACAGCAATGCTTAAAGTACTAACCGATTGATATCAACTTGGAGGAACATTCTACTTGCGTGTTGTATTGTGTTAAGAAGAAGTTACGTTCACTTGAGAAAATGACACAGAACTACATGGCCTGTACACGCCTGTATCAAAAATCAATGAATTTCTCTGGGGATGATAGGATCAGCAACAAAATGACACAAATCTCTAATATTATACGACAGATGTTCACTCCCCAACAGAAGCAGGTAGAGTCTATGGTGCAAGCTGTCATCCAGTGAGTTGTCCTCATGGTGAAATGAACTTATCCAATTACTCGTTGCCTAATCAGGCTGTTTTGGTTCCTCTGCTCTTCCAGAGGTACTCCACAGTATAAACAGTTCACTTACAGCACACAGAAAGGGGCTAATCAGTGGAATTATTGTTTTGCTGCTTCAATTTACCAGCTCCCTGTTCAACACTGATTGGAATGAAAATTTGCTATTGTCTCTGCATGAACCCAGAGAATCTAATGCAATGTAAATCACTGTGTGACCAGCAATAATATGCATACATTAAAAATGGGTGTGATGTATAGTTTTGGTACAATTAGCTTAAAATGGAAACTATTTGCTAAACCTTCTGTACAATTCACAACCTTAGATTTCACTGAAGGGAATGATATTGTTAACAGACAGATGATGATTAGTATGACTAGTATTTCTGTACCTATTAGGACTGTATTGGCACTGCTATTAAGCCCTCTTTTTCCAAAATGTAGAAAATTAAAAAAGCAAGAAGGAAGTACATCACTTTGTACAACTGTTCACACCAGGAATTAATGAGCAACAGTCTATACCTGTTTTAACTCCATTATAAAAGCCTGACGAATCTACCCATCAAACGCTGTTTCCCGTTGTTCAGGAGCTAGAGCAGCTGATC
The DNA here is from genome assembly GCF_963921795.1 of Nannobrachium achirus. NCBI lineage: Eukaryota > Metazoa > Chordata > Actinopteri > Myctophiformes > Myctophidae > Nannobrachium > Nannobrachium achirus. Next base: position 26,337,180 of record NC_137829.1, read on the forward strand.
ACCAACCATTTAGTCATCCACTTACTCTCTCTTCCGGCTACTATATATTCCAAAGTAATTTGCTTTAATTAATTTCGCCTAATTTAACATTCACATCCACTATGCCACAGTCCCCATTCAGGCTTTAGAGCCGGGGTACAGATGCATGAGGCGAGAAAGAGGAGGGGAAAATACGTGAAGGGGGAAATCTCCACAATTAGTCGTTTAACGACTGGCTCTGGGTCTGCCTGTGACGACAGCTCTCATGGTGCTGCGGCGCCACACAAAGCCACAAGCAAGATTACAAAAAAAGTATAAAGAAAAACAGAGAGAGAGGAAAAAGTGGGAAAGGCCTTGTTTCAGGAGTCAAGTCTCTATCGTACTTATCATTTACTACTTAAGTTTGAAATACTTTGTATTTTGAAGAGACTATTGACAGGTGTGCCTTTATTGAGCGAACAAAGAGCTTTGTTTATCTTTTTTTCTTTAAGGGGTGGAGTGGCTTCCAACAGCCAGCAGACAACACAGTAAAAACCTTACTTAACACAGGCTATATTTCTGCACTCGACAGAGTTAAACATGGTTAATACAGTATATACTGTGAATTGTATACTGTGTACAGTACAGTACAGTACAGTACAGTACAGTCAAGCAGGCAAGTAGTTACAAGAGGGACCTCTGGGTCCTCAGATTCAGCTTATCCTCAGAAAAAATGACTGACTTCTTCAGTTGTTCCTGAAGGACTCGAACCATTCTGTATTCAAATCTATTTTCATCTTGATAATGCTTCGTATCATGTCATCTCATCTTTAAGCTGCATCTTTTATAAACAGATTAGGCATGCATCTTAGGCATGAAACTCTTTATTCAATAGGTATATATATACATTCAATTCAATGATATATACATATATTTATTCATGAAGAAAATCCACTACTTTACTTTCAGGTACCAAGGTACTTTATATGAATTCTGATCAAGCAGGGTCCTCTGCGGTTGCTACCTGGGAGGATAGTATGCGGTCAACGACATAATTCAGTCAAATTATAGTATTCACTGGCTTCTAACTTCCTGTGCATGTTTTCACGTGCAAGATGGGTAAGGGCACATCTAAGCAGTTGCATTCCTAGCACTCCTTTTAAAATGTTCATGCAAACTTAGCAGTCTACCGCAATCCTCCTGGTATTCAGAGCAGTAAAAAGGTATTTTATGGGTCTGTCAGGAAAAGCACATTATGGATGTCTGCCCCGTATAAAACACTGGCAATGCAGACAAGAGTATTTATGTTTATTCAGGAAATATATATATATATTTTACATTCATCTTAGGGATACCGGTACACAAATTTGACAGAGATTTTCAGAATACTGCCTCGTGTAATAGAGTTTGTTGCCAATTCAGCCTGGTTTCTCTGCATATTTTGATTATGGCACATACATTAGCAGCCAACCAAAAAGCAGCTTGACACTTGAAAATGGTGGGTTTTTGTCCTTCAAATAGGCATTCATGTTTTTCACGTGATCCCATCTTTCAAAATAGATTATAGTGAAATGACAGCTCTCCATGGAATATGAGTATCGCACAAGGCGTCTCCAATTCCTGTGTAATCTACTCTTAGCTGTGATGTTTCATAGCTGCCGCATGTACTGCACACAATAAAATCCTCAGCATTCATGTACACATTTGTAACGCACAGAGTTTACATTTGTACACTCTCAAGAGTTAAATTAACAGAAAGAAAAACATGGAGCAGACATTCAATAGAGAACATTCATTTACACTTTTGCAATCTATACATAGCTGGACAATGAATGGGGGAGGCTCCTGTTTCCATTAACTTTGATAGACAATAATAGTGTTCATTCCTTTGTCATTTTACTTAACCTCTGTCATTTCATTTATTTTGTCAAATCAGGTGCGCGAGCGCTGTGATTGAAACGAACCATCACATGCGCGTCACTGTTGTCCCACAACGTTCAGAGAACAAACCTTTTTAGATCCCTAACTACCATAGCGCTGCTGATTGCACAGGCACCAGCAATTTCCTAACCAACCGCCACCTGAACAATGATGTGTTCAGCTTCCAGGCCCTTCAGCCTTTCAAAGGTGAATCATTTCACAGTTTGGAACGAGATCTCCATAGCAACTCCTCTTTGAGGGGTTTAGAATCACCCTCCAATAATTCTATGATCATTGGGCCTTGCCATTCCCAGTGGCCAGGGAAGAGTGTGTGTGTGTGTGTGTGGGGGGGGGGGGGGGGGCCGAGGAGGAAGCAGAAAGATTCTGCAGCCTTTTTCAAGCAATTCTTCCTCGAGCCCCATTAGAATTCAAAATATTTCGACCTTCAATCACAGAGCATGTTATCTGAAGCCGTGGTGATCTTGAGTCAAGATGGACAGACCTTTTACTTTAATCACCCGCGATGAGTGGAGGCTGACAAAAACTCTTCTCGCAGAATCAAAATGGTCATTTAACCACTTTTAACCTGCCGTCCCCATTTTGGGCATTATATTCAGAAACGGCGAAAATAGCCGATCTACAAGCTCACAAAGCACTGTGACGGGTATAGCTCTCATATCATGTAGTGAACTCTTGGATCAACCATTTATGCGGCGCAACACTATTGTAAGATGATGTATATAAAAGGGATTACGTGGTTATGGTCTGTGCACCTCCACACAGCCTACAAACATACAAGAGAGAGGATTTAGGCTCTTGTCAGCAGATCTAAAGGACCTGGATTTGTATCTCAAGAAAGCTGCACTATTGTTTAAACAACGCAGTTAAATGTACATCATGTATCAGCAACATACAGTAGCCTATCTAGTCTAGTCCTAGTTGCAGTTCATTGAGTAAAGTATTATCTAATTGCTTGGACTGTTAACCGTAAAACAGTCCAAACAACATTGACACTTTTAGCTGGACATTCTAACAGAATGCCTGTCACTTGATTTCAGGGCAGTTAGTTGTAATGACAGTTTAGTCACAGTATATCATACGATTATTTTAGTTTTTCCATGCCACATCTTTCACCAGTACAGTTACAAATTAGCTCAAGAGGCTCACATTCATTGTACAGATTCAATCAATCAATCAACCAACCCGCGTCTACAGCATTGTTCTCTCATGATGCAACTCTATCCTCAGCATAGGACAGGCCATGCAAGAGATAGGAAAGACAACTGAAATATTTGGAAATAGCATTTAGCAGTAGAGTTTACCTACAGTACAGATGCAGGTGTTCCATGGCATGAAAATCAGAGTGAAAGACAAGGGTAAAAGTGTGCCAACTGCCAAGAATAACATCTACTTTATAATTGATTGACCACAACCACATCCAGTCCTTTCAGATTAAACGTGCTGTACCACAATGTCTTGAGATTGGATTCTTAGCTTCTTAGATTCCCTGTGACTGTAAAGTGTTCAATAAAGAATGAGTCATCTGATTTCTACATTGGTTGTGGGACACTTTGTGAGCATTCATGTATTTAATTGTTAGAAACCAAACATCTGGGAACAAGGCCAGGTGAGCTGGCAAGCATTGCTAGCAGAGAATAGAGGAATAGATGAAGTAAAACGTGTCTGTCTTGTCTCAGACAGAGAGCATCCAACCATGTTCCAGTCACTCCAGAAGCACTGGGAACACTTATGCCCTGCAAACCATTCCCTTATGACACTGGGGAACACCAGGCATTCAAAAGAATCAGTTTTCAGGATGCTATAATGCGCCTTAATAGTTTTTGGAAGCTTTCGTTGAAAGCAAATCCACTGTTTACACAGGCCTTTCAAAGCCATTAGGGGTTGAAAAATATTCATAAATGCACAATACTGGAGGAATTGAGCAACTACGTCTGGTAGACCTCAAAGTCCTGACATCAAGAAGAAACTCCAGTAACACCACTGCCTGGTTCCAATAAGTACACAGCAGAAGGAAATGAAATCTTTTCAGTAATATCAATATCTAGTCTCGACCCAGGAGCATATTCCACCTCCATGCTTTTGAAAGAGTTTGCAACTCTTCTTTTTTCTTATATTTCACGTTTTTTAAACAAAAGATTGTAACATGATGCAGATCAATCAAACCAACTGAGATACATTATAAAGAGAAAAAGTAAACATTCTTAATTAATTACACAGAGGACCTCAACTTGTGTAGTGTTCTGCACGTCATTTCATCAGGATCATGTTATCCATTGTGACTCAGTGTGGCAAAAGCCTGTGCACTAACGAGCACACAAATGACATCAAGCTCTGGAACTGTGAGCATCCTTCTGTTGAAGCATGTTTTCAAATCCTGCCAGACACAAACATACCACTCCAGACAAGAAAAAGTGTGATTCCCCCAACCATATAATCAAGCAATATAAAAGAAGTGCCTTGAATATTGCAGCCCACACTGCCTGACACCAGATAAAACATTTCTATAATTGCAAAACAAAACCAGCTATGTTTAATGGTTAACTTGAGAAACATACCGCACGGTCTCCAAGGAATCCGCGAGAGGGAAAACAATGGTATGTCAAAACACACAGCTGTAAACTCACAGAAGAAGCCTTATATCATCTTAGTTCCGATGGATATGGATGTTGTTTTTTGTGTACCAGCAAAAACAAAAGAGGTTGGTTTCTGGTCAAGGATCTGTCATGTACATTTGGTCCTTATAAAAAAAGAACAGAGGGTGTTTTTTAGTTATGCACATATCTGTAAGCACAAGAAAAAATGTCCTAAGTCATTCTGGTATAAAGATCTGTTGTGGTCAAGTACACAGACATTATAGTTCCCTGTGGTGGCAATTTGTTGGCGAGTGTACACAGGTGGCACAAAACAGAAAACAAAATAATTCCCAGATCATCTCCTTGTGAGGTAAACAATTTCTTGTCAGTATAAAGGATTTTTTTAAATATACAAATGACAAAAATGTCATCCCTCAAAACCATCAGTCAGACAGTTGTATCTCACCTGACATCTCCTTATCCTCCTCTGTAAATCATTACTAGGCCTGACTTACAGTGGGTGGTCTTCCAATTAGTCACAAAGAACATAGTCACCATGCCGTGTGTGTGTGTGTGTGTGTGTGTGTGTGTGTGTGTGTGTGTGTGTGTGTGTGTGTGTGTGTGTGTGTGTGTGTGTGTGTGTGTGTGCGCGCGCGCGCGCGTGCGTAAGACAAGTAGTGTGTCGCAAAGCTATTGAAAAATGACAACAGAACAGAAATAACACACTTATACTGTCCACCAAGTCAAATCCCTAGCAGAGAAGGGAACATTATGGGAAGATGGTTTTGTATTTTAACCCTGTCCATTTGGCTGCTCTTTGTCTCCAACGAGCGACTCACTAATCAGAGCTCTTTCCACATAATGGTAAAGTCAATAACCGCATACAATCAGTAAACAAATTCTGCTATTTTTGAAAGAGACTCTGCCTCCATTTCAGGAACAGCAATTCAAATTGTTCTACCGTGTAACACTTTAATTGTGTAAGACAAAGACGATGTTGGGAGCACAAAAGAATGCAAAAGCAGAGAGAGAATTACAAGTAATTTCAAGGCTGCCATACTGAGTGACAGGTATTTTTTTGGTAATAATTTGCTGAGCTAATCACTTCTGTATAAGTTCGGAAAAAAGCTGCTGCTCTTCTACCAGACAAACACTAAGAAATGTAGTAGTGTCTGTTGGAAACATTATAGTACATCTATAGTACAGTGGGTAAGCATCTTTTCCAAAACGATTATAAAAACTAACAAAAAATTCTCCAAAATACCCTAGCCTAATTTGCTTTGTCATACCAAAAACTTGATTAAATGTGGCATCTGGAATCAAATTACGATAATATGTGGGATACCGGATGCTGTTCGACAGTCTAGCTTCATATCCAAACCTCAGAATATGCTACTGATTGTGCAAAGCTTAAACCAAACACAGATCCTTCCCTACTCCCCATTTCTGTGATTCTAATTCAGGGAGCCTCCCATTAGAAATGTCTGGCTTCATTACCCCTGACTGTATGTTGATCTTGGCACCTCAGCACAAGCCTCACTGCATGGTAAAATCCTCAGTGTGGGATGGATAAATGAACACTGAGGATTTTACTGTGTAGTGAAGCCACAACACTGCCAAAGCATCTCGGTTTAAAAAAGACTGGAGCAGGCAGGGACTGCTGTGTAAGACTTGACACTGATGACACAACTGCTTTAATGGCAAGATTTGCAACACATAATGGATGCTTATTGGTTCAAATAAATGTTACTTTTTCTTCCTTAGCAGGGAGAGTAACCTTAATGAGAGTGACTTACGTGTCATATGGAAGATGCCATCACATGCACTGATGTGGGACAGGAAGGCGTTTCCCAAACCTTCACCAGCATGAGCGCCTTTCACCAGGCCAGCAATGTCCACAACATTAAGGAATGCTGGGACTTTGCTGCATCCGGGAGGACGGGCAAAGAATTAGGCATTTAAAACGAAAGTTCAAAGATACATTGTGTCAAACCTATTCGAGCAACAAACTTTGTGGATTATATGCTTTTGTAAAGGGTTATAGCGATAATGACCAATGTTGTGTTCGTTTGGTTTCCATTGCTCTCTAAATGTTTGACTTCACATATCAAACGGTTCAATACTGTACTGATACTTGTCTGTCCCAGAGTAATAGAATCTATCTACTGGCTTATCAGCATAGTACCATGAAACACGAACGGAACCTCCTCTAACTGCTGGAAGATATGATAACCACGGACTGACAGCTCAATCAATGCTATGTTTTTTCTTTCCCAAACATCACGGAGAACAGCTACAATCATACATACCGGTAATGTGAAAGAAATTACATCTATGTGAACAACATTGTTATTGCTATCCTTTCACTTTCCTATAGTGTGTAGTTGGTATATGGCACTCAGGTACCTATATTGTGAATAATATATGAATGTGAGACCCCATACCTGGCGGGCTTGTGGAATTGGCAGAGGAAATCATAGCGTTCATCAGGAATGGGCACTCTGCTTTCATGTGGGTCAATGGTGCAGAAGGGGAAATTTTCAGCTGCAGCTTGGCTCTTTGTCAGCACGTTGAAAAAGGTTGACTTCCTGAAAATAAAAAAACAGAACAGAGGTCAATCTATCATAAAGGGCTTGTGGGACCTGATGGTTGGAGAGTTTTATTTAGATTATTCAAAGTCCTTGACAAATTATGTGAGACACGGAAAATATATTTTCCTTCTTCTTCAGAAGAAGAAGTTAATTCTAATGCATTGATATTTCTCGTTTTTGAATCAAGCCTACTTTGATTTTGAAATAGGCTACTAAGCACAATTACAAGGTCAGATAATCCCATAATAGATCAATTGTACTTGGAATCGAGGGGCAAATTACATTTCTGACAGATCTGGGCTATTGAACGGGTTCGGCCAAATGTAGCCCCATGTTGTGCTCAAAGGGACATTTCTATGGCACAAGCACCTCAAGGACACTTCAAGATGTACAGACAACAGAATGAATCTAAGTGAAATAATGGCATAGCAGTTAACTATAATCCTTATCCCCTCACCTGGTGACTCACATTTAAATGATTGGTTGACAGGACCTACAGAACTGAAATTGCTCAACACTGCAAAGGTCTATGTATTAATTTCTTATACAAAGCAGGGTCGTTTCTCTTAGATACTTAAAGGCTTTTCTTGGGTCACCTTCAGGGAAAACAAAACAAAGCATAAATGTAAAGTAACACTAGTATCACCAGGCAACTTGAGGCAAGTATAGACCCTGGTACAGTATATACACTGTGACAGATAACATGCACTTCAACGTAATGTTGTGGTAATTAACTGAAAATATCACTGTATGCTGACATTGATGTGAAGATGAGGCAGGCTTTAAGCTTGGCTAAGCACTGTAAATCTGATTGTGTTGGGATTAGCTATCAACAAATTATGCACAATCCTATTTATAACCAAAGACTTACAAAATGTACAAGTACACCCCCTAGACATGACGCTAGTATGTCACAGAGACTTACCCCCAATCGAACATTTGATGCAGAGTGACATGCGGGTACCATTTTTATTATAGCCTTTGGTATGACTCAGCCCCCCAGCTGAACACCCATCCTCAGGGCGGACACTAAAACCATTAACCACAAAGCCACTTAGCCAGGAAAGAATCTCTTTAGTTAACAATCTACTTCGCACAACAGTCTTGCCTACCAAAAATAACAGATTTTCAAGCTAACAACATGACAAAGTTATAAATTAGGCTAAAATTCAAAGACAAAATAACCAAATTAAAGGAATGTAAACAACTAGGCCTACTCAGGGAACGATGTATGTTGGGAATGCATAATACCCCACCTGGTTATGCAATACCGTTGCACCCATTGTCAGACTGCCCGTTGTACTTGTCTTGTCTGCGTTGCTTTTATGTCCATATATGGACAGATTGGGTGGATTGGTGGTTCTCGACAACCGATCTGACCGACGCCATGCACACTGGGAACCACACTCCCTCGGGTCCTCAGTTTGTGATATTACAGAGCGAGAATGTGATGTCATCAGCACGGTTCATGTCTGCCCGCCAGAAAATTCTCCATATATGGGCATGTTACTTTGTGACCCGCATGAGAGCCTATGTAGGCTTCAACTCTATATCACAATGCCGATATGCCCATATATGGACCCCAGGGGCCACATGTGCAAATCTGCGTTGTTATAGGTAAAAGTGCCACCAATATCCATCTTATAAGATGAAAAAATGCTTGAGATTTGCTTGTAGCTATAGGGGCACTTTTTTCTCTGTAGTGCTCTACTAGTACTCTAGTAGTAGTATTTAGAATGGCCCTTGTTTGGGGGAGGGAAGCCGGGTGGGAAGGGTGATATTGGTCACTGCACGTACTCCTATGGGCTGGGGCGTCACCTGTCAGCAGGGAGTGTTGGGCGGGAGGAGTAGGATGAAGGCCTTACGCTCCTCTCTGGCAGGTAAGTCAGTAGGATACAACACATAAATGCGTGCCGTGCAGGGAGGAATGAATTGGCATGATGACAAAATTTGGGGTACAAAATAATTGGCTATTCTAAATTTTAAAACAAAAGACACATCAGGTCAGCTACCAGCAAGGTCTTATTTCATTATTTCTAATGGTAAGTCACAGCAAATGTTAACCCTCAATGTTGAGCGATAATTTGTTTTCATATCATATGCCCATAGCTTTACTCATTCACAAAGACAACAAGAAAATAGCATCTGATCAACACTTTAATTCCCTCCTACTGTACGCTATATGGAAGAGAGTTAGCTGCTGACGGGCCTCACCCTTGTGGGAACAAGCATCCCTGAACTGTCAAAGAACGTTGTTTTCCACTCTGTGTTTTGATTCCTGCACCCACTAGGCTCTCCTCAGACATTAATTGTACCACACTATTAGCAGCAATTGTGATTAGTGGTCAATTTTACTGGTTTGACTCAAGATTATCATGACTGGCACTTGGGTGGTGCAGGGGTAAAGTTCCTGCATGCCACCGTGGAGACTATGCATGGTATAAAGGGACTTGAATCCTCCACAGTGACTCCACTAGCTTGACCAGGCATCCATACAAACACGTTTGGCTGTGTTTGCAGGAGGGAAGTTGGGTGATCTCTGTTGTTGCACTAGCAACTCTTAAGCCTCTATCATAGTCCAAGGTGAAGAGCTAACACCTCACCTCTGTGTAGTTTTCTAGCTATCGCCTAGGTGATTAATCACATTTTTAGGTGATAGCTAGAAAACTATACTGCGGTGAGGTGATGGCTCTTCACCTGGGACTATGATAGAGGCTTTACAGGTCAGTCAGAGCGTCTGTTCAGTGGATGCCCTGACCATTGGTGAACTAGGAGGAATATAGTGTACCTCCACATGTGGATTATAAGTCCTACTGATGAAACTCCTCACTGTCAGGTGAATGGATGACATAAGGAGGAGACGCAGGATTGTCTGTACTCTCCCTGTCGAACCAACTGTATGGATAACAGTGACTATGGGAATGGGGGGGAGATGGCAAAAACAATTGTGCACTAAAACAATTGTGCACTAGAACTCTCAAAATTCTGAACATTAAGGACATGCTACTTTTCCCCTCCAGTAGAACATGCAATCCCTCCCAGTTCTGCTCCCTGCTGAATAGGCGCCTCTGCCAACCTGCTGTAGTGCAGCGACAGAATCCTCCCCTGCCAGGTTTGCACCCTCAAACATTGCCAATTGTTTTCTTGGAGGCCCAATCAATGTCACATTCAACACTGCACTTCCTCAGGTTGTCAATAATACACAGTACACCCGCCAAATAATGTAAAGTGGATCGGAATGAGCGGTCTGTGAGACACGTCTGACTATTCAGAGCACGCAGGGCCGGTTCTGGAGAACCGCTCGCCTGATCGACTTCACGCTGCAATACCTTGGGTCCTTAGCAATACATCTTCCAAGTGTAAAGTCTATCTGATGAGTAGTTCGCTAGATCTATAGGTTAAGGACAGACAGACATACAGACAGAACGTTCCTGGAATTTATAGATTTACATATACCAGGGGTCAACAGGGGGTCCGGGACCCCTAGGGGGTCCTAAGAGTTACTACAGGGGGTCCTCCAAATCTTTGTGTGATAGAAACTTTTTTCTTCTTTTTTGTATTAACCACTTGAACCCTATAGCCGGGGAGCCACAGGCCCAAAAGCTCAAAGAATAGGATGTTACCTGTGATGTCATGACATACTTTTAATTTTTGTTTTTTCTATTAATTTGGTCATCAAGGTCCACAGAATGAGAGGCCTGCTCTGCCGGAAATCCTGCGAAAAAAAGTTATGGCCATTTGTATATTCACTCCATCGACTTCAATATAAAGGAAAGAAACACACCAAAAATAAATATGCTTTAAGTAGCATGTGAGGGGTCAAACTAGGGATTCTTGATGATTCTGAATCCATTGCAAGCATTTGTTTTGCATGAAAAACATTCCTTGGGCTAGGTTTGAGAGGCTGAAAATCTAGCCCAAGGAATGTTTTTCATGCAAAACAAATGCTTGCAATGGATTCAGAATCATGAAGAACCCTTAGTTTGACCCCTCAAATGCTACTTTTTTTGGTGTGTTTTTTTCCAGTATAGTGAAGTCAATGGGAAACTTTTTTTTCGCAGGATTTCCGGCAGAGCAGGCCTCTCATTCTGTGTACCTTATTGACCAAATTAATAGGACAAACAAAAATTTGGAGTATGTCATGACATCACAGGTCCTCTCTCATTTTGGCCCAGTGGCTCCCCGGCTACTATGTGTCTTTTTTCTGAGAACTTTAGCAAAAAATAGGAGATCTACGCGTTGTGAGCTTTTAGATCAGCTATGTTTGGCAAAGAGCTTTGGTGTAGAGGGGGAAAAGAGCAGACTAAGTACAGAGTGAAAGGTAAAGTTTATTGAGTATTGACGGTTCAAGGGGTTAAATATCTGAAAACACAAATTGACATGAATCGAAAATACACTGATGATCGATCGTGCTGTCAAACAATGAAACTATATGGAATCTATGAAAAGGTTGTGGGGGTCCGTGCTTCATCTCTCTCTCGGCTAACACTGCTTCCTCTTCCACGAAATCCATGACTTCCATGAAGTCTTCAAGTAGCTCTGGGTCACAGCTCTCATAGCACCATACTTGAAACAAGTAGTGTTTCTCAACCAGTGGACCAGGACTCAAAAGCAGGTCATGACATGTGGTGAAAGGGTAATACCGGTAGATAAAGAACAGCTCTGGGGTGTATTAGTTAATTTGATATACTGGTCCTATAGTCTATCATTCACATACCAGTGTGAAACCAGAATAAAAGCACTGGATTAGTGACTGCATGGTGCTAGAAGTGTGGGAAATATTTGATCAATATATGTCAAACATATCTTTCAAAACTTTTTAGGGATCAGTATTATCAGGGATAGGTATTTTAGCACTCATAAATATGAATAAATAAAACACAAGTGCAGCATGATGCACAAGGTGTGAAGGTTTGCTGGATATATGCATAGCCCCTGTTCAAATCTGGCGTCTTCAGCTGTAGATGTAATGTATATCTTGCATTACCTAAACGTGTCTTTGTGCATGCCCAGTGTTCATAAATAAGAACCTTTTTACTTACCCTACATTGGGTAGTCCGACAATTCCTATTTTCAATGAGGTGCCAAACCTTCCAATCAGTGGTGCTGCCTTCAGTTCTTCACCTCCCTTTCCCTATAAATGCAAAGTGATAATGCCTGGGATGAGTAGAGGCACTTGTCATTATTTAACCGGCAGTTCACATTAATGTTTGAATGGTGAGGTATTCCATACAACAGGTCACACACCTTCTTTGGAGCCATATTTGTTTTATACTTAGTTTTACACTGGGGTTATACTCTACACGCTCTATAAGCAAAACACATACATTAAAAGACAACGTGTCTAGCCCACTCCTCAGTATCCAGTCGGCTCCATTTCAACTGCCGCATGCCCCTCTCTCAAAATAGGTCATGCATTTGCTAGAAATGAAAGTTGACACTGGCTGCACGGCAAGCTGAACTATACTTCCAAATTTAGCAATTGTGCGTTGAGAGATGCTGCATGGTCAATGATCTGGTCTGAGTTCAGTCTTACAAAGAAATGTCAGTTGCGGAGATGGTATTGGAAAAACTAGCTAATACTCTTCATATTCTTGTAGTAAAATCACTCTGCTGAGAGTAATCAACAGTTATCAGTGTTGCCCCCTGTTCCTCTGAAGTTATTGGTCAGAGTACTGCTTCATTAGTACAATATTATGTAACATGTCATTTCAGCTATCTGATTAACTCACTAATAACAGGCTACAAACATTGGATTTGATCAGTTAGTTAGTTGGTACTCTATGGAGACATCAGAAGGAGCCATTCATAAGCAATAAACGTGATAAGGCAGTGTAAAATAAGGTAACAATAATCTACATTGAGTTCCAAAAATGTTAAGAATGCTTTCTTAGATAAGAAATATTGACAAGAACTTCACATATTGGTCCTTGCTGTTCTCTAATATTGATACCCTCCAAACATAGCTTTCCATATGCTTTGATCAGACAGCAGCGTACACAGGTGCTTAAAACATGACATGGCGTGAATAATCCCCCCACAACCTTTGACAGAAACAGGTGCAGGTACATTGAGATAGCCTAAAAATGTATAACATCCCAAACTTCCTTCTAGATAAATACATGATTAAAGCATGCAAGATATATGTCCCCAAATCTAGCACCCTGCATAGAATTACATGCAGAAAATGGATCTCTAATAATCCAGATTTGAAGCAAGTAGGGGTGCTTTTGTGGCAAGAATTTAAATGAATAGGTCTGAATTAATCATTTATCTTTTGTTGCTTAACGCCTTGATGGATGTACCGTCACTTAGACTGATCACAATAGATGCAGAGCGTTTTGTTCTACCAAATAAATCATCCCCATTGTTTAAGGTACATTGATCAATCTAATGGCTTGTAATAGGTTCCTAATTGCCACAGAAAAGTCCTCACCAAAGGAGTTCAGAATTAGAGATTCAACTCAAAATTCTCTCTTGAATGACAATAAGATTATATTCTTTCCCTTAGCCATTGGTAAAAAAGTTGAATGAGATTTATTTTAATAAATCTTATTACAGTGACACTATAGGTGAATTAGAAGCAATGTGTCTGAAATTTCTATATTCATATGAGCATGCAGAATATAGGGAAAATCATGTCAGCCTATAAATAAAATTGGAACCAGCATGAAATAATGTATAGGCTTGTATTGTCTGACCTTCATTAACAGTGAAAAGGCAACATCTTTTAATTGAAATATGAATTAGGCCTATAATCAAAACAATTACATATATCTATTGTAATTAGTTACTTCAATTTGTAAATAATGGGGGGAAATCGCCTTACATGTTACATTATTTTGTATTAATTGTCATATTATTTGAATTTCTTTAGCAACAATCAGAATACGCATTTAATGGTGTTAATGGCACTCCGTTAAATTGCCGTGATTGCAAAAATGAATCAATTTTCTTTGGCATAAGTATTTGATGAAATTGTTTTACTCGCCCCCCACAAAAGGTGGGGATTTAAAGCAAAAGGCGTATTTGAACAAATTGCGCTGGTGTTGACTAGCAGCAATCAGACATATAATGGTGCATTATTTGGCCGTTTAATTTGAATACTATAATGCACATGTTGGTTGAAGCCTTTCTCTGGAAAATTGCTTTAACTTTCAAAGGGAAGATCATGGATGATTCGCATTAACAGCAGGTAATTATTACCCCTGAATGTCTTAACAAGTTGTGGAACATGTTTGTGCCTTTGTATCACTGCATGCTGTCTTGAGAATTATTAGAAAAATAATATAAATCTAGGCCTATATACACAGACGAAATTAGCTCATTTCCCCGCTTCAAGCACATTAGCGAATTAGTTTCTCCAATGACAATTCTCCTTGCTATCGAATCAGGTTAGTTAATTTCGACTATGCTGATTGTGATGATGGAACATTCCAGAGGTCTCTAAAAGTTTTTCCTAAATAATTTAAGGACTTAAAAAAACGACTGTCTGGTAAAGCAATCTGTCATTTTTAATTAACCCACCTCACTCCCACAACAGGCAAGCATGAGGGAGTGCGTACACCCACGCGCCAAACACACACGCACGCACGCGCATTTATACTTTTGTTTGTGGTCCCTTTATACACCTGTCAAATATATCCCCATATACATCTTAGATCTCTATAGGCCTTCCGTAGGCCTATTGTATGTATAGCCCAAGTGTGTGTGTGGGCTATAAACTTCCCATCGGAGATGAAAGTGCATCATAGCTGATATTTGGCGAGCCGATCCGCGCCTCGTGTCATACCGTCACTAGCAAATTACACTTTAATAGCCCACACACTTTTACAAACAATCATGGGATGTTAGATTGTGTAAAAAAATATATATATTATAGGCTATATATATTGCCTCGCAGGCTAGTTGCCTAAATCGACCTAAATGTGCTTAAGATCGACTGCAGTTTCTCAATAATGTCTTGCTCGGTGACGTATGGCGTAAATGATGTATGATGTAAAGAATTAAGAGACATGCCACAATCCCCCCCCCAAAAAAAATGTTAAAAAGCAATTTGCTTACCTTCTGGAGCACTGGTGTTTTAACTCATTTCTTTGAAAGAAGACATTGAGCCTTCGTGTGAGAATACATAAAATGTATTTAAGGAAAAATTACCAAATCGTATCATGCTTGACAGTCAGAGCAGAGCTACACAACGGATGATTGACGTGAGGCGTCTGAGTCCATAGTCGACCCTCTCATTGGTTGACTTCATCGCCCAGCTTGGAATGCCGTTATTAGATTGGCTGCGCGTCCGTGCCAGCTGTACTTCAAAGAACACGCTCTCTACAACTAGCTAGTGTGGGAGCCAAGAGCCAAGAGAGAAATTGCGTGGCTGGAGAAAAGCACAGCGTCTGCATCAACTTGGAAACCTACACTATTTGCGATTGCGAACAATTTCATCATAGCACAGACCCTGGATATGGCTACGTCTATACTTGGGGTAAGTGGAATTGAGTGTCTATTCGTGCGTAAAAGTTACGCGTAAAGTTATTCCCCCGCGATTTCACCTATCCAGTAAAAGTAGAATGAAGCGTGGGATAGCCTGCATTTTATTGACATTCTTTTAAAATCGACACTATATCGGACTAGCCCACAGTTTCGCGGAATATTAATTATAATACCACCAATTCTGAACGTTTCCCCTTAGAATGGGCTAAAGCTGTCAGCTATTTTATACATGGTAAACAAACTTTCGAGTCAATATTCTCGAGTTTCTGGATAGCTCTTCACTCACGGACTAGAGCTGGTCTAAGCTACAAACTGACATGTCATAACACGTTATTTCGCCTATTGTAAGTTACAATTAACCTTTGTTAGTTATACAATATGCTACGTAGGTATACCACGGATGTGTCCTTGTCAAAATGAGCACTCCAAAAATAAAGAAACAGAGTAGCTGCTTGGAACAAAATGTCATACTTTTAGAACACGTTGGACTACTAATGTTAAACTTAATAATTTGTATAATGACTGAAAATGTCTTAAGATAATTAGACGAATTACCGGTCCTTCGGTTGTTAACTGAGAGAACTTTCAATGTGGTTTAACAAAATTATTCCAATAACTTTTTTCCCCCTCCCTTCCAGGAAGAGCCACGTTTTGGAACTACTCCTTTAGCGATGCTGGCGGCAACCTGCAACAAAATTGGTAACGCCAGTCCCCTCACCACTTTACCTGATTCCAGTGCTTTCTCAAAGGGTGGATTTCATCCCTGGAAGCGGTCCTCCGCTAGCTGCAACTTGGGCTCCAGTCTCCCCGGCTTCGCTGTGGCAACGAGCCGCGCGTCGACAGCACTAACATCAACTGGTGGCGGCAGCAACAGTGCGTTCTGCCTAGCGTCCACCTCCCCGACCTCGTCTGCATTCTCCACAGAGTACAGTGGTCTGTTCTGCAACTCTGCGAGCGTGAGCTCCCAAGAGTCCGGACAATCAGCTTTCATCTCCAAAGTCCACACATCGGCAGAGACACTTTACCCGAGGGTCGGGATGGCTCATCCGTACGAATCGTGGTACAAGTCCGGTTTCCATTCGACCATCTCTGGCGATGTTGCTAACGGGGCGTCGTCGTGGTGGGACGTTCACACCAACCCCGGGTCGTGGCTCGACGTCCAGAACCCGGCGAGCACCCTCCAGACCTCCCTGCACTCCGGGACGCCGCAAGCCATACACTCGCAGCTCGGTGGCTACAATCCAGACTTCTCCACGCTGACCCACTCGGCGTTCAGCTCCACCGGCATAAGTCCCTCCGCGTCCCACTTGCTATCGACCAGTCAGCACCTTTTAACGCAAGAGGGCTTCAAAACGGTCATCCCCACGTACACAGACGCGTCGGCCGCCAACGCCATGATTTCGGGAGCCAGTTCAGGAATAAGTAGTTCTTCGAGGTCATCCAGGAGGTACTCGGGCAGGGCGACGTGTGACTGTCCGAACTGTCAGGAGGCTGAGCGGCTGGGGCCCGCGGGGGCCAGTCTCCGGAGAAAAGGACTTCATAGTTGCCACATTCCTGGCTGTGGCAAAGTGTACGGGAAGACGTCTCACCTCAAAGCTCATTTGAGGTGGCACACAGGCGAGCGGCCTTTTGTCTGCAACTGGCTCTTCTGTGGCAAGCGATTCACGAGATCCGATGAACTCCAGAGACATCTTCGCACCCACACGGGCGAGAAAAGGTTTGCGTGCCCGGTGTGCAACAAGCGCTTTATGAGGAGTGACCACTTGAGCAAACACATCAAAACGCACACGGCCGGTGGCGGAAGCAAAAAGGGGAGCGACAGTGACACCGACACCAGTAACCTGGAGACCCCACGGTCCGAGTCCCCTGAACTCATATTAGACGGGGTACATCCCAGAATCACGTCTAAAGACCCGTCTCCCCACGACGAACCCTGATAGTGAGAAATGCAACATCATGCAACAATCTAATTGAAAAATGGCAGTTTTGAAAACGGGTCTGATTAGAAAATGATTTCCAAGGAGGCATTTGCGAAGCTAAAACACTGTTCTCCACAAGCAAAACGAATTTTGATTCGTAACACCATTACACACAATGGGACATAAATTAAAGAATAGCAGGCCTTGAACTTTTGACAACTTGAAAAGAAATGGCACGGTTACGCGCGCTAAACCTGTTGAACTTGGTTGGACAATGTGAGTTCATCTTGTATATGACGACAAATGTGTTACTTTCATGTAAATGTAATGATTGTTTTATTCGTGTTTGGTATCCTGAAATCAGGGAGTTTACTTTCGAAGCACTTTGTGGATATGTATGTACACAGCTTTTTAAAACTTTAGTTAACCATTTTATTTCTTTGCTAAAATATATATATATAAATGTTTACCTGTATAAAGCCACGTATAAGCCTTTCATTTTACCATAATTAAAAACATTTTAAAACATCCGAGGTTGAAATTGTGTGATGAACATTTTATCATTTGCCCAAATGATTTCCTTCAGGCCTAAACACATCTAGAAATAAAATTACATGTATTTGTACAAATATGGGATGACATTAAGATGTGTTTATTTTCTAAATTCTATCAGGTAATCGCACCTTGACTTTGACTATTTTCTCTATGGAATAAATCAATGGTTAATGCCCCGGAAAAGACATTTCATGCCCAAATGAAAATCTTGTTAAATGGTATTAATTATGACTTGGAGCACATCACAGCCCCATGTGTCTTGTATTTGCGATTAGGGATTCGTGTCTTATCAAATATCTAATTAATCTCCGAGACATCTTTTGTTCAATTTCACTTTATCTGGCGGTTTCCAAGGGGGTATGATGACAAAGGTCCCTGAATATTTATTCTAATTGTCCAAATTAACTGCTTTAATTTGCATACAAAACGGAGATGGTATATCCCAAGAATAAGGCCCAGTCATCTTTTCTCTTTGCTGGAAAAACACACTAAATGTTAGGGAACAGTTTTTTTTCCCTTCTTTTTTTTAACACTTTTGAAAAGAAGGGGCAAAAAGCCACATGCAAATGTTTGAATTTAAAATGCTCTTTGCTCAGCGCAGTCAAATGGTGCCTTGTGTGTATTTGAATATCAGTGGCCCCGTGTTGAAAGGGTTCAAGGATGCTCTCTGCCTCCTTCTTTGTGCTTACCCACTGCAGCGTCCGACTCTCAAAGAAAAACCAGCCCGGGGAATAATTACAGCCCAGAGTCCAGGCCTGGGAATAAGCATCTCATCCTGGCAGACACGCTCTCTTTTTACAAGAGGAAGTTAAATTGAGCAGAAGGCAATAGAGGGGAATTATTTTCATTTCCTTTTGTGCGACTGCCGTGGAAGGAAACGGTTAGATACAACCCGGTGTAAACTGTTAAATTTGAATGGCATTTTGAATTTCGTCAATAAAAAAATCTGAACTATAGCGGTATTTCAATATAAAATATGGTAGGCCTAAAATTACAATGTTTAATTTTCAGACATTCAGCCATCAACACAAATATATCAATAGGCTATATTAGGCCTGTCCCCGTCTTGCTTTCAATTTAATTCTAAAAATAAATAAATAGATAGAATAATATGTAATTAATAATAACAAGGGTAATAATCATAATAATAATAATAAGTTAGAGAAAATAATTCCCCTGTGATTTTAGTTTTTTTTAATGAAATAAATGGTGTCACTTATTTCATGTCGCCCTTGGGCCAATAAAAAAGAACATTTAGATTGCTTAAATTAAATGAGACTTAATGAGATGGTTGCGACATGGATAGTAAGTAACTAAAGTCAATGATCTATATATTCTTTTGCCTAATAGAACCACTTTGAACATTATCCATAATATTTTCAGGTCACAATAAGGCAGATGCAAGAATAGGAGCACTCAAGAGACAGCATACAAGGGACATTTTACTCAGGACTCACGCCTGTTTTCCCGTCATATAGCCTATCATCAAGTCCAAGTTTAGAATTGCAGTAGCTATCCAGAGTAGCATAAATCACAAATGAAAAAGGCCTAAGATTTATTATAATTGATTTGGCTTCTTAAACTGGAATTGGTTGATATCAGAGATATAGGCAGCACACGAAAGATCGTTGGCAATTATGTACAATATATGTGCTGTGATCACTAAAGCGAACATGACAAGTGTTTATTTCCATTAGACTGATAGAGTTACACGCTGCCAGTGCTGATATCAATTTAACCTCATGTAAAAGCATTCATTTAGGATAAAATACATCCCTGTGTTGAGGAATCCAGTATACCTTCAGATATAGGCCTACAATTATTCAATAACATAGGCAACACAGAGGAACAAACACACCACACCACCTGTGGTCAAATTAACGCGAAAACGACTCTCCAACACTATGAAAGGGCCACAGATGAAAATTACTCAAATACCAGGAATCAATTAACCCATACAAAAGGGTTGTGGCAAGTCTGATGTTATTTGTAGTCCATGACTGCCATCTACTGGAGGAAAATCAGTCCCACATAATCTCTCCTATGTCGCATGAAAATAAGGGACGGTCCATTCTTATATTGCTTTGTCTGTTATAGGCCTACTAATCATCAGCAATAATAATAATAAAAAATACATCAACATGGTAAACATTTCATTTTGTCTCCCCCCCCCCACCAAAAAAAAAAAGTAATAAAAAAAAAACACAGGACACACTCAGTGCTTTCACTCTGATCTATGTTGATTCTTATCTCTATTTTTCCAACTCCTACTCCTTTCTTTCTTTCCCTCTTTCCCTGCTTCTGCTCCTTCCATTTACCACTCCATCCTTCCGTCTGTCTGCACTGTTCCTATAGTCATCTGTACTGTGACGACCGCCTTTACCTCTGTCGTCGCTCTGGCTCCTCTCCGGACCAGACTTGGAGCTGCTGGGTCTCTGTCTGTCCCTGCTGTCGCGTCTCTGTCTGTCCCCGCCGTCGCGTCTATGTCTGTCCCCACCGTTGCGGTCCCTGCTGTCGTGTCTTTGTCTGTCCCCACTGTTGCGTCTCTGTCTGTTCCTGCTGTCACGTCTTTGTCTGTCCCCACTATCGCGTCTCTGTCTTTCCCCACTGTCACGTCTCTGTCTTTCCCTGCTGTCGCATCTCTGTCTTTCCTGACCTTCCTGCAGCTTGCTCTTCCTCTCGGGGCTGTGCGTCCGGCCCTCCTTGCTTCCCCTTTCCATCCCTCTCCGTGTGCCATCTCCATGGCGAGGGCTGCGTGACCTGCTCCTGTGGGGAGACCGGTTGTTCCCACTCTCCACGTCGGTATCCTCCTGACGGGAGTCGTTCCTCTTGCACTTCTTCTTTCTCTTTTTGTTCTTAGATTTGCCGTGGCTGTTGGAGTCAGAGTCTGAGTCAGATTCACTGTCGCTGCTGCTGCTGGAACTGTCACTACTCTCATGCTTTTTCTTGTGCTTCCTTTTGTTTTTCTTTTTCTGTTTCTTGCTCTTCTTGTTCTTCTTCTTCTTTTCCAGGCGATCAAGTTTCCTAGGGAATATGAGAAGTAATATTTAATGTACAATGCACAGTCCCTCTGTCATAATAATAATAATAAACACACACTATATATGTTATACAATAGTATATACACGTGTTGTGTGTGTTTTTAATTATGTAGACTCCCCACTACAGACCAAAAGATTGACAGTAGCAGTAGCGCAGTACAGGCACATACATTCCAGTTGTCAAGAAAATATAGTTTTACATTATATTATCTTGATATGTAATTTTAGTCCAACACAGATAACAATTAACAACAATTAAGTGACTTTCATGGATTGTTGTGACTGTATGAATGGTGCGAGTGTGAGTGGGCGTCTGTGTGTGTAAAATGTGTTTGAGTTATTGTTCCTGCTCTTGCAGAATTTTCCCCGACTTGATATTGTTTGCATCAGGCAAGAGCGGAGGATAAATGATTCTATCAAAAACCTTGTGACAAACTGGTCCGAATGTTTTACAATCATTCCATACAAATGGGTGTACTCATTTTAGTCAGTCAGTAAGTCAATGCTCCCGTCAAAAGTGTTCACACACTTAAAGTAATAATGTCACATTTTGTTGTACTTACCGGAGGAGTTTCTGTTTTTGTTTGGTAGTTAGTGACTTCAAAAATTCCACTTCAGGATCCTGTTCTTCGTCACTAGCTACATATTCCTACCAGACAAAAACGAAGAATACATGCAATACTTAGGTAAATTTCTTTTTTTTTCTTGTGGGAGCAAAACTATATCCCACTCTGATTGCACAAATTGGTTTTGAATATCTTTTATCAAATCTTAACACATGACTAATGTTGCTTATAACTGAATAACACAGTGCTTAATGTAAATAATTGGCCACTTTATAGCAATCACATGCAGAAAAAAGACACACCCAGAGAATGTTGGCAGTATGTCTAGACCTGTGTGTGTGAAGATGGGGAGGGTGAGATTGACAATTACCTGTGATGGATCACAAACGGTAGCATTTCTATCAAGGACACATTTCTTCAGGGCAAACCCACTGTTTCGCATCTCCGCCATTAACTCCGAGGGGTGCATCGACGGACCTGTTAGTGCAAATCACAGCCTCAGAGTCCCATTGATGTCAGCCCATGCCAACACACTACCTCCACAGTGGAAATTTCAGGGGTGGTTTTGTTAACAGAATAGGACCACCAAATCAACTCACTCCACTTCCGGCTGAGCAAATAATATAATATCATTCTTCGCAAAAGCAGCACTTACAGAGAATCAGAATATACAATAATTGCATTTTTCTCCGATCACAGGAGGGGCACCATTACCAAAGTCCACCATCAACACTGCTGAACTGGACTCTTCCACAAACGTGTTACTTTAGTACTCAACTCCCTGATTGCAGGAGTGAGATGCAGCCCGAGACTATGAACCCAGCTGAAACACCAGAGGAGTGCTGTGTGTGTCTACAGCACTACGGCTCAGACAAGACGACAGATTAAAGATAGATTATTTCAATCTAACCACCATTTTGTAAACCAGTGCCTGTATAAGTGCAACTTAAACAGGTCTTCTTTATTGAATATTGAGAATCCAATCACATAATGCAAAATGACCACTTAGAGCAATGATATTGTTTATAAGGGTTAAAATGTAGGTTACCTGCTGCTTCCTCTGTAGTCACAGAGCTGGCATTGATACCAGACAAGCCAAAGAGAGGACACTCTCTATCCGTGTTCACGTGGCCCCATTTGTGACATTTGATGCATCTGACGTTACGCACCTGAAAATTAAAGGTCAGTAGACATAAATGTCTCTATTTCAACAATCTGTGAACAAGGACAAGCAAAGTGCCAGATGTCAAGATATAATTGAAGCTTATAGGGACATTTACTTATACATTTAAAAACAAATAAGAATAACTTTCAGGATCTATTAGACAGGGTTAATTTCAAAATATGAATGTATCTTATTCACAATTCATGATGGCATTGAGACAAATGCAACAAAGTCCCACTATGATTTTAAACACCCACCTGGATCCCAAATGGCTGATCTCGGATAGTCATGTCATCCTTTGCATACCTATGTGTGAAAAAAAAAAGAAGTAGAAGAGGAAGAAGAAGAAGAGCATAAAACATATAGCTAGGTCTTAATGCTGAAGGCCTACACATTCCAATGGTTAAGATGTGTGTGTAAAAATCATATTTACTTCTCTCGAGGAGCAGTCTTTTGCCACTCAAACTTGCACTCTGACTCCCCCTCCTGAGGAATAGAAAAACAGCATTAAGATAAATCTACCACACAATCATGTTTTACTTGGAGAATAAAACAACTTAAAGGACCATACCAGTTGTATGTTATGTTTAGCCCCATCGACTACAACGATACACAGTATACTACACGGTAAGCAGACCTGGCTTAAAATTTTAAGAAGTTATGTAGATACAATTCATTTCAGTACAGTATGAAAATCTACTTTTAGATAATTGAAACTTGTTTGAGATATAATGAAAATTATGGCACCTTTATATGTTGTGAAAGTTATATTACTGTATCATTGCATTTTAACGTGTGGACTTATCTACCGTAGCTGAACAGTCCCAGGAGAAAATATTGATTTATAAGGAAAATGCTCTATGTTGAGACCTATGTACAATCAATATATGGCTGAATCTGAGAATAGAATTGTCAGTTTATAATATATGTAGTAAGTGAATGGTAAATGGTGCATTTATATAGCGCCTTTATCCAAGGCGCTTTACAGAGATTGTGCATCACGTTCACACACACATTCATACACTGATGGCGGGAGAAACCATGCAAGGCACCAATCTGCTCACTGGCAGCAAAAAGGGGTTCAGTCTTGCTCAAGGACTCTTCGACAACAACTTTGGGGGAGCCCGGGATCAAACTGGGAACCTTTCGGGAACCCTCCGAGTTCTAATGACGGTTTCTCTACCCCTGAGCAACTGCCGCCCCTATAAGTAAGCCTTGCCGAGCCATGAGGCCCATAGGGCAGGAGCCCATCTCCTGATTCTGTAGCGAGAGGCAGCTTTATGTACAAGTACACCCCCTAGACATGACGCTTACCCCCAATAGAACCCTTGATGCTGAGTGCACAAGGCCACTGAGCTGGTTTATATATACACTGCAATATTTTAATATTAACTACATTAGGAGATTAGTCTGAATACGAAATTGCCACGTAAACAACATTTTCTTATTATCTTAAACCGAAAAAGGTTATAGTAAAAAGTATAAATAATCAGATTAGGACGTGTCATCAAGTATTCAAATACATCTTAATCTAACTATTACTCTCCATTAAGAGTTTTGACAGCCTTTTGCTCAATATTTATTAGAGCATGTGTTGTTAGCATGCTCTACCAGCAATTGTGAAGGAAAGGGATATTTCATTAAGGTTTTGGATGAACATCGCAAGGTATATATTTTTTGTCCAAATGAAGGAAGAGTGCTGTGTGTTGGTGTAAAAGATTGCAACCATTGAAGGATGTTAACAGCTACTGTACTATGCTGCTGTGGAGGGGCATCTTCAGTCATCAATAGGCTATACTCTGTAGCAAATTCGCAATCTGTGTAAACGTCAGGTCTATAGAGCACCAAAGTCTGATGTCATTTACACATCATACCCGGGTCCCGTTTTTTTTTTTCATATTTCATTTTTCATATCTCGCCAGAAACAGACTGTATCAAATATGAGTGACTTACAGTTTTTATTTTTGGACCACGATTCTTATATGATATGACACGATTTTCAGATGACCCAAGTTGTTCTCCATAGAGAAATTACTTCCGGGAACCAGGGGATGAACGAGTGACGTCAGGACATAGCTACTCTATGACATGTACTAATGGTATGGTCCTTTAAAATGAGGTACATTGTACATAATGTGCTGGTTGGCATGATAATGTTCTTTACCTCCAGCTCCTTTGTTTCCTCTTCAGCAAGGAGACAAATATGAAGGAGAAAAGAGAGAAGAGTTCAAATAAAGTGCTTTCCAAAACAATCATATGTTGAACATATTGGAGGATAATAATCATTCAATAACCATCAGCGATGTGGCGATAGTGATTACTAGTGAGTTACCTTTGGATGCTCCGGGGGGAGCTTCATACATGAAATTGAGGCCATTTTTAACACGATCATCTCCCATCAACACTCTAAAAGTAGAGAGAGAGAGCAAATTATATTGATCAATGTCAGCACAAAAGCATTATCTGACCGTCTCCTTAGCAGCTGGCAGAAAAGCAGTGATCATGTGAAATGACCACCACGGTTATCTCTAATGTCTAATTTCATAGTTTCTCTCTGCAGCATAGAGATTTTTTATGAATCTCTAAAGGCCTGTCCATACTTTGACCGAAATGTTCGGTGAGTTGGACTTTCCAACGTGCAAATTTCTCTCATTCGGTGTAATGCTTTTCAGAAGTCGCGAGTGACGTCATTTTGTAGTCGAACTGGACTTTTTGACCGAAAAGGGCGGTTTCGGTCAAAGTATGGACAGGCCTTAATGCTGCAGTTTCATAAAACCATGTTTAAATGATTCATGTTCCGAATATGCATATTTCCAAAAGAAATTCTGTCAATTCAAGAAGGAGGCTGTTATTTAATAAAGAAATTTAGTTTATACAGAAGCAAGCAACTTTGACCTCACCTGTTGTTGTAGGTATCCTGTTCTTTCATATAAGCCTGCATAAGATCTTCTTGCTTCTTCTTCTCGAAGGTCAATTTTTGTTCTGCTATCCATACCTGTAAAATAAAAATAAAACATACGAGATGCTTCTTGTATAAATTGAGTACAAGGGTACCCCTGAAGGGACCCCAATGCAAACAAGCCTAACAGCTTTCTTGTGGTCTATATCCTTTTAGTTGACCAGTCAACTGTACTGTCCTGTACTTTTTCCTATGCAAACTTCTAATAAACTAAAGTATTCAATCAATCAATAATCTCAAGACATCGCCTGAAAAAATATAAATGGCCAAGTAATAACAAATATTATTTATAATAAGAGTTTCCTTAAACAGCATAAACATCATGTTACTAGCTCTTGCCTCCTTAACGCTATGTGACTTTTCGGGCATTTATTTCATACAACTTTAGTCAAAATGAAGAATACACTTTCGCTACTCGCCAATACAAATAAATATAAAATTTCCATTGACCAGATCTGTAGGCGAGGTTGTGCCATGTCTTTGCCATCTGGCCAGTGATGTACTGTATATCGGACCAGTTACCCATATAGAGATCCATGTAGGCCTATATGGAGATATAACACCCCAAACATGCTTATTCAGTTATTCATTATGTGGGAGTCCTATGACATCTGACATCATACATACAATCCCATATATGGAGATCCCCGTCTGTAGAACCAGCCACACAGATATGGGCTATCTTCATCATATGGATTCTGTTAGTGTGGTATGTGGCCTCCATATATGGGCATTCCCATATTGATGACATCAGGCCAGGGATCTCCATATAAGAGCATAAAGGGGATTCTGTTAGTGTGGTTCCCCTGACATCTCAGTGATGTCAGAGCGTCAAACCGAGCGTAGACAGACGGAGACAAGATGTGGTCGTTTTCATACTAAACAACCGCGACCTACGGTCGCAACTAAAACATTTCCCTGTCCGGTGGAATATTGTATTTTCTGGCCAAAAGGTGTAATTTAGACGGAACTTGGAAGGTGTGGTGCTGAGCGTGTTACAACCGAAGAGAGTATAGGCTTTCAAAGCTTAAACCCGTCTTTGTTTTGGTGAGTACTGAGTAGCGAACGTGTATTCTTTATACTTTTTACTAAAGTCGAGAGACCTGGAGCTGGTGAGAACTGGCCTGTTGTTTAATATGTTCAGTTATGTCATTCGTATTGTTGAGTCTATAGCCTATAGATTTAGGCTATTTGACGTTGGTTATTTAGTGTTATTGTTGTATAAACTTTTAATGTCCTGTAATCTGTGTTGCCTTAGCATTAGCTTAGCTAAATCCATTGGGAACGTAGATTAGCATGCAATTAGCATAGTTTTAGAGGGCTGTCTTGTGTGTGTAACTGTGTAACACTCACCTTTTTGATGTTTGACTTCGACGCAGGATGGAAATCTTTCTTGCACATGAAATTAGCAAACGACTTCCCCATGTTTGAATTATAACTTAGCTTTGTAGCCCAAGACCTTGATTCAAAATGAGTAAGTAGCTGCTAACTTGCTAGCTGTAGGGCTGACGAGAGTCTTCGCAGTACACAGACGCAACCGCAGTCACGCCATCTGCACTTCAGGAAAAGCTGGTCGCGCTATCCTCACTTCAAAATATGTTGCGCTTCTACACGGCTGTTTACGGTTTGACCAGGTGATGGTGCGTTCAAGGCGAGCTGGTAAATTATACATTCTAGACTTTCTAGACCAAAGGTGTATAAAATATGGAAATACATACTATTCAATTAACAGATGCTTTAAATTAGACCCCCCCCCCACCCTCCATTTAATAAATAAAATGAAATGAAAATATAAATGATATTGTATTTATTTTATTGATGGATAAGTTTATATCTTGAGTGGGACTTGGAATCACAATGTCTGGCTTTTGTGGGGCCTTCGCCGCTCCACTTGCATCCGACCGAGGGGCCTCCGCCTCGGACTCCAGAGTGGCGGACCCCCCACCCGGGGACCACCTCCAGGGACCCCTGGCGATATAACGGCGCCCCTGGGGATATAGAGACTGAGAACCGGGCGGCGAGGGGCCGACGCCGCTCCTTCTCGCATCCGACCGAGGGGCCTCGGACGAGGGACCAACCGGGGACCCCCTGGAGCTCCGGGGACCCCCGCGGACCCCCTCGCGCCGCTCCGATTTTTGGACCTCCAATGTTAACTACGATCGGACACATTTTTTTTGGAGAAATTCTGGACTTTGACCTTGTGGACCCCCTCCAGGGGTCCCAGGGAACCCAGAAAAATTGACAGCGCCGCCTAGTGGCGGCCCCTGGCACTACAGCGCACAAAAACGTCCATGACTCGGGCTAGGAGCGACTGGGAGAGACGGGACCGGTACCCACGCGTCCGCCTCGGGGCCCCGGAGCCGGCCGTGCGTAGAGCGCCCCCTGGCGAAGGAATGCCGCCGCTGCAGCCCACCTAAAAGGCCTTAACTCGTCTCCCCGGCCCCCGGAAGAGACGGGGCCGGCTCTGGGGGGGTCCCTGCCGGCTTGCCCACCCCGGGGACCCCCGCAGACCCCCGCGCCGCCGCCGAAAAAATACCCAAAAGTAGCCGATCTACGAGGCGTCGCTCCACTCCGCGGGCCGTAACTCGCCCGATGAGGGGTCCCCAGACCTATAGAATAGGTTACTGTAATGTGAATATTATGTAGAGGTACTTATGTCCATTTCCTTTTTGATAAGCGCTTTTATTTTTTTCTCAGATGTTTTCCCTTTTGCTTAACACATATGGTGCCAACCCCGAGTTTCCCGAGTTTGTATTGGTACTAGTGCTGTGCCAACCCCGAGTTTCCCGAGTTTGGGCCGTTTTTGAAAAAAAAAAAAAAAAATCATTTTTTTTTTTTTCAATTTTTTTTTTTGGACCTCCAGAAATGTATTAGGCATGATCGCGATCGCGAAATTGCATGTTTAACCCCCATACCAACCCATTCTTTCAAACATGGCAGCCATGTTTGTTTACATCTGAAGAAAACATAATGGCCCATAAATCATGAATGCCTGAACGGATTTCCAAGCGGATTTTTTTGTTTGAAAGCTGTGAACAGCATCTACACACGTGGTGCATCATCTAGGTATGGGCGTGCACTTTTTACACACTTGCACAATTACATGGAAGTCTATGGTAACCATGGCAACGCGGGACATTGGCCGGAAAAAATCATTGCAACATAAGTGTTAATAGCGAATGGGTCACTATAATATTTGTTGACACAGTCAAACAGGTTGGGAATGTTTTCATTGGTACTCATGTACTTCATGAACCAGAGGATTTAGTAGTATTTTGTTATGTAATGGCTTATGGTAATAATTGTAGAATTTATTATAAATTATTGGCACAGTAAAACAGGTCGGGAATATTTTTAGAGGTACTTAGGTACATCATGAACAAGTTGATATAGCTGTTTTATGGTAACAAATCTTCTTAATCTTTATCTGATTTTATACTTTTTGGTCTATAGCGGATGGATTATGGTAATATTTGTAGAATTTATTATAAATTATTGGCATAGTAAAACAGTTTGGGAATATTTTCAGAGGTACTTAGATACATCATGAACAAGGGGATATAGTTGTTTTATGGTAACAAATCTTCTTAATTTTTATCTGATTTTATACTTTTTGCTCTATAGTGGATGGATTATGGTAATATTTGTAGAATTTATTATAAATTATTGGCACAGTAAAACAGGTCGGGAATATTTTTAGAGGTACTTAGATACATCATGAACAAGGGGATATAGTTGTTTTATGGTAACAAATCTTCTTAATTTTTATCTGATTTTATACTTTTTGCTGTATAGCGGATGGATTATGGTAATATTTGTAGAATTTATAATAAATTATTGACACAGTAAAACAGTTTGGGAATATTTTCAGAGGTATTTAGGTACATCATGAACAAGGTGATATAGTTGTTTTATGGTAACACATCTTCTTAATTTTTATCTGATTTTATACTTTTTGCTGTATAGCGGATGGATTATGGTAATATTTGTAGAATTTATTATAAATTATTGGCACAGTAAAACAGTTTGGGAATATTTTCAGAGGTATTTAGGTACATCATGAACAAGGTGATATAGTTGTTTTATGGTAACAAATCTTCTTAATTTTTATCTGATTTTATACTTTTTGCTCTATAGCGGATGGATTATGGTAATATTTGTAGAATTTATTATAAATTATTGGCACAGTAAAACAGTTTGGGAATATTTTCAGAGGTACTTAGATACATCATGAACAAGGGGATATAGTTGTTTTATGGTAACAAATCTTCTTAATTTTTATCTGATTTTATACTTTTTGCTCTATAGTGGATGGATTATGGTAATATTTGTAGAATTTATTATAAATTATTGGCACAGTAAAACAGGTCGGGAAATTTTTTAGAGGTACTTAGATACATCATGAACAAGGGGATATAGTTGTTTTATGGTAACAAATCTTCTTGATTTTTATCTGATTTTATACTTTTCGCTGTATAGCGGATGGATTATGGTAATATTTGTAGAATTTATTATAAATTATTGGCACAGTAAAACAGTTTGGGAATATTTTCAGAGATACTTAGTTACATTCTGAACAAGGGGATATAGTTCTTTTATGGTAACAAATCTTCCTAATTTTTATCTGATTTTACACTTTTTGCTGTATAGCGAATGGTTTATGGTAATATTTATGGAATTTATTATAAATTATTGGCACAGTAAAACAGGTCGGGAATATTTTTAGAGGTACTTAGGTACATCATGAACAAGGGGATATAGTTGTTTTATGGTAACAAATCTTCTTGATTTTTATCTGATTTTATACTTTTTGCTCTATAGCGGATGGATTATGGTAATATTTGTAGAATTTATTATAAATTATTGGCACAGTAAAACAGTTTGGGAATATTTTTAGAGGTACTTAGATACATCATGAACAAGGGGATATAGTTGTTTTATGGTAACAAATCTTCTTGATTTTTATCTGATTTTATACTTTTCGCTGTATAGCGGATGGATTATGGTAATATTTGTAGAATTTATTAGAAATTATTGGCACAGTAAAACAGTTTGGGAATATTTTTAGAGGTACTTAGATACATCATGAACAAGGGGATATAGTTGTTTTATGGTAACAAATCTTCTTGATTTTTATCTGATTTTATACTTTTCGCTGTATAGCGGATGGATTATGGTAATATTTGTAGAATTTATTAGAAATTATTGGCACAGTAAAACAGTTTGGGAATATTTTTAGAGGTACTTAGATACATCATGAACAAGGGGATATAGTTGTTTTATGGTAACAAATCTTCTTGATTTTTATCTGATTTTATACTTTTCGCTGTATAGCGGATGGATTATGGTAATATTTGTAGAATTTATTAGAAATTATTGGTACAGTAAAACAGGTTGGGAATATTTTCAGAGGTACTTATTTACAACATGAACAAGGGGATATAGTTGTTTTATGATAACAACTTTTCATTATTTTTCTCAGATTTCTTATTTTTTTAGTCACAGAATCCAAGCTTGGTTATATGCTACCACATGCTGTTATTTGGGGGGCCCCGGGGTCTCCGAGCAGCGCGGCAGAGCCCTGGTGCTCGGAAGGCAGCCCGGGACCCATGGGGACCCCCCCTGAGAAGCGGAGCTCTGGGGACCCCTCCCTGGGTGAGTTACGGCCCGCGGAGTGGAGCGGCGCCTCGTAGATCGGCTACTTTTGGGTATTTTTTGGGCGGCGGCACGGGGGTCTGCGGGGGTCCCCAGGGTGGGTGAGCCGGCAGGGACCCCCCCAGAGCCGGCCCTGTGTCTTCCGGGGGCCAGGGGGCCGAGTTACGGCCTTTTAGGCGGGCTGCAGTGGCGGCGTTCTGCCGCCGGGGGGCGCTCTACGCACGGCCGGCCCAGGGGCCCCGAGGCGGACGCGTGGGTACCGGTCCCGTCTCTCCCAGTCGCTCCTAGCCTAAGTTATGGACGTTTTTGTTCGCTGCAGTGCCGGGGGCCGCCACCAGGCGGCGCTGTCAATTTTGCCGGGGTCCCTGGGACCCCTGGAGGGGGTCCGCATGGTCAAAGTCCCAAATTTCCCCCAAAACATTTTGGCCGATCGTAGTTAACATTGGAGGTCCAAAAATCGGAGCGGCGTCTGGGGGTCCGCGGGGGTCCCCGGGGCTCCAGGGGTCCCTCAGTCTCTATATCCCCAGGGGCGCCGTTATATCGCCAGGGGTCCCTGGTGGTGGTCCCCGGGGGTCCGCCGCTCTGGAGGCCGAGGCCCCTCGGTCTGATGCGAGCGGAGCAGTGAAGGCCCCACAAAAGCCAGACATTGTGAGTTCAAGTCCCACTCAAGATGTAAACTTATCCATCAATAAAAGAAATGCAATATAATTTATACTTTTATTTAATTTATTTTTCATTAATTTTTTTGTCTAATTTAAAGCATCTGTTCATTGAATAGTATGTATTTCCATATTTTATAGACCTTTTGTGGCCATCGAATCTAGAAAGTATAATTTACCAGCTTGCCTTGAACGCACCATCACCTTGTCAAACCGTAAACAGCAATGTAGATGCGCAACGTATTTTGAAGCGAGGATAGCGCGACAAGCTTTTCCTGAAGTGCAGATGGCGTGACTGCAGTCAGACGCAACGTGAAGTAAACAAACGTGTCACGTGACACACACGTCGACGCAAGGTAGGAAATCTGGAAATGTCTTTATTTAATAAAAAATGTCACTTTATGTAGCCTATATGAATGCGCTATAACTGTGTTGGATACATTATAATAACCCAGGTTGAAGTCAAAATATGTTATACTACACCACCATAACAGACTTGATGACAACGTTTAACTGCGAATTAAATGTAGACTATTGTTTCCGGATTAAGCAGTCACGTGGCCTCCTGACTGAGAGGAGGTGGCTTTCTGAGAGAAAAGGTGGAATGGAAATAGAAAGTGACTGTATGAACACTGGTGAACATTGGTAAGAAAGATTATCTCGAGTCTCGACTCTCACGATAGATATTTTGAGCACAAATATAAATCGGTCGTAGCCGACCTGACGTGCAATGGATGACTGAATATTACAGTTATAGTTATTAATATAACTGAACTCAAGACTGATATGGTGGACAGTGGACTGTAACTCTAGAATGGCAGTGATACAAACAAGACAAGTAGGCCTACACACATTGGGAAGGATCCGATTTAATTCATTTAAAGTAATCAATAATAATAAAAAATAAATACAAAATAAAATATAATAAAGTAGAAAATGGCTGGAATGTCAGCCAACATTAATTGAACTCGAAAGTGTAGACCTATAAACCAAATAATCCGCAAATTTAAGGGTCTTTTAAAGAGTTAGAAATGTATTCGTTAACAGAGAAGATTTGAATATGTTCCTGTATGTTTCAGCTACTACATTTTTTCTGCCCTTATGTTTGATGTTATGCCTTTTCTGCTATTTTTTTCTGATATTATCCTAGATAAAGTATTATGTTCTATCCGTCTGTCTTTCAATGTTATATGAGATACATAAAGTGTGGTTCCTGTGGAAATAAGCATCGGCTTACTAGGATCTCCTTTAGTTGACCTTGTACCAGTGATTTGTACAGTCATGAAACTGTACTTTTTTCTATTGCAAACTTCTAATACATTCTTCAATCAATCAACCAATCAATCAAAAATATATCCAGTGGTGTAAGTAACTAAGTACATTTTACTCAGGTAGGCTACTGTGGTTCTTAAAAACACTTATTTTTTGCGCGGTGGTCACACCGTCTCCTATACGTGGCCTTGTGTGTGGGTATGCGTGCGTGTCTGTCTGTCTGTATGTAGCCTGCAATACCTTTTCTGACCACACATGTTAAGGGAGGGGCTCTGTTGTTCAAGCCAGACACACGCACGCGCGCGCGCACACACACACACACACACACACACACACACACACACACACACACACACACACACACACACACACACTCACACACAGCCTCCACCGCTCAGTTCACACAAGTGTGATTTTTTACTTTCACAGCCAGTATATCCAATTTTCAGTACTTTTACTTCTGCTCCATTATATCTCAGAAATATTGTAAATTTTTACTCCACTACAATTGTTTTAAAACTTTAGTTACTAGTTACTTGATTTGACTTATTACTACAAAACATACATTATAACCACTCCAGCCCTATATACATTTTGGCCATTTGAAAATAGCAGATCTTCAAATGGCCTTATGGCCACACATTGTGAGCTTGTTGATCTGCTATTTTCAAAAGATATTTGTACATTTTGAAACCCGTGAAATACGACATTCTTCATAATGGGTACTTTCTACTTTTGGTACTTTACACTTTGATGCCAAATAATACTTTTACTCAAGTAAATGTTGAATATCGGAGTATTTTTGCATGGTAGTATTGATAGTACTTTTTCCACCCTTGTGTATATCTGACAATACCAGAAATGTAGCACCGTAGAATAAGTTGTTCTTACTTCTTTCCTTTTTATCATCATAGTTATACCTGCCACCATGTACCCATCCTCTTGTGACACTTTCGTGGCCCTGCCTCCATCCACCGAAGGACAACATATTGTGTTTGGAAAGAACTCTGACAGGTAGGGTTGTCACAATGATTTATTATTTGAGATAATCACATATATATATATATATATATATATATATATATATATATATATATATATATATTGCATAATCATCAGAATAGTTTTCATTCATCTCTATAGATTAAAACATTTTTAATATAGGCCTACAAAATCTTTCAAAAATAGCAGATCTACAAGCTCACGAGATGTGACGCATTGTGAGCTTGTACATTTGTTTCCATACACTTTTCTTTCTTAAAATATAAAAGTATTACAATATGGACTGTTCTGGTCATAGTACTATTTATTATTATTATTATTGTGTCATCATTTTATGAACTGAATGGAAATTAACTGAATAGTAGCAACGCCAAGGGGCCAAGATGTTACATACACTCTGAATATAGGGATAATACCTTGCCCTCTTCGTAATGTTTTGCATGTTATGCTAATGAGGTAGTATGATCTACGGTTAGGGTATGGCTCAATAAGTGTTGAGGTAGCAGGGCTAAGTGGGTCAGTCAGGTGTTATAGCACAAAAATCACAAAAGATTTCTCACAATACCTACAGTACAGTGTCAACTTCACGTAGCTCATTTCATGAATATCAAATGTCCATCTTGGGGGAAATAAGTATCTTATATCAGTCATTCCTCTCCTGGAATTTTTTGAGGAGTTTGTCATTCTAACTAAGAAGTTCATTTCATAAATATCAAATGTCCATTTGGGGGGGTCAGGATAAGTATCTCATTTCCATCATAACTGTCCTGGATTTTTTTTTTTGTGGAAATGTCATTGTACTGTATCAACCAGGTTAGGTAATAACTAACATATACAGTAGGCCTTAGTTACCCACTATCTGGTCCATCTCTCAACCCCTCTCTCTCTCTCTCAGAGAGATATCCACCATAAGATAATTCACATAGATCTTTTGCCGATTGTGGAGAGAGAGAGAGTCTCTCTGGGCTCTGGTGGTTATCTATCCTAGATCAGTAGGTTAGGTTAAAATATTGGCAAGTGTACTTAAAACTTTGTCAATTATCTCTGTCTAGTTATCATCATTGGTACAGTTCATTGTCAGTCGTTTCTGTGTATAAGCTATTTGTATTTGATTTAGCTGTATCTGCTCTGTGAAGTTTTGGCTTCAAAGCCTAAAAGGCACACAGAAATGAAATTGATAGGTTCCAACGTTCAATTCCCATTCCCATTCAGGCCTTGTGATGAAGTGCAGGAGGTGGTTTACTTTCCTGCCAGAGACTATGAAGCTGGAGAGAAGGTTGAGGTAGGTATAGGAAAAGGAAATCCTTACTTGCTTGCTGTTCCGAAACTGTGATATTTGAACATTGCCGAGTTGAGATTCGAAACCCAGGTCCCCCACATGGGAGACCACATTTCAACTGTACTAGTTATATTGTATCAAAATAAGTTCTGGATCGCAGGTTTAATACTATCCATTGACAGCTTTTGCTCCTCTTTGTTCTTCTTCAAAGTGCACGTATATAGAGATTGAGCAGGCCACCCACACATATGCTGTTGTGTTGAGCAGACCTGCTTGGCTGTGGGGGGCAGAAATGGGGGCAAATGAGCACCAGGTTTGTATTGGAAATGAAGCCGTTTGGGGCAGAGAGAATGCTGATGATGAGGAGGCTCTTCTTGGCATGGACCTGGTCAGGTAATAATTGCTCTCCAGGTGGATCATTTATGCTTTTTTATTTTTTTTACCATGTTGCTCCTTTTACTATTTGTTTTTTTAATCATTTGTTTTCTTTCGGAGAGCAACAGTTTAACTGTTTAAATTTGACTTTAAACATTACCATGCAATGTATTACAGCTATTATCAAGTTGCCCTTATTATTGCTTAATTAATACAATTGTAGATGCATACCGTAGTCATGCACATTAACTGACATTTCCTATTAAACTATGTTTGAGAAAAGATGTGATCTTTTCTGTGATTAAAGATCACAGAAAAGGCAATGCATGAATCTGTCTCTCTTAATCTTTCTAGACTTGGACTTGAGAGGGCGGACACTGCTGAGAAAGCTGTGGATGTCATTACAGAGCTGCTGGGAAAATATGGTCAGGGAGGATCTTGCATGGAGGATGAGAGTGGCTTCACCTACCATAACAGCTTCCTTATCTCAGACAGGAAGGAGGCATGGCTGCTGGAAACATCTGGGAAGTACTGGGCGGCAGAGAAAGTGGAAGGTAATCACATGCAACATCTTCGACATGGCTTAGACTGAACTCACAAAGCATGCCATCACATGCCCTACAAAATTCCAAAGTTCAGGCCATGGATAGTGTTTGTCATTAGGATCAACCATATGACCCTGTATGTCAATGGTCAGGGGACATTTAGGCCGGCTTTACACTGCAGTCAAATCCAGCCCAAATCCGATTTGGTTCTCAAATCTGATCTTTTGGCCCGACTTTTCACACTGCATTTGCAAGTGACACAGATCTGATCTGTGCGTTCTGACTGATTTTAACAGCGTCAGCCCAAAGCTGCCCTGCGTCTACATATCTGCTTTGGTTACCGTGGTAACGACGTCGGCGCCATGACGTCACGTCACAACGTTGATGCTAGTTGATCACGTGTTCAGGAAATGCGACATAACAGACAAGCGACAACAACAAAAACTTTTTCTCTCCTTTTCTTCACTCTTGTGTTTCGCTATTCTCTCTGGTTGTATCTATTTAGCTCACGTGTTTTCTCTCTCCTCTCTTGTTTTTGAGCGGTGGTCACACCGTCTCCATAGCGTGGCCGTGTGTGTAGGTATGTGGGTGGGTATGTGGGTGGGTCTGTGGGTCTGTATGTAGCCTCATGTGGTGTAGTACCTTTTATGACCACACATGTTAAGGGAGGGGCGCTGTTTTCAGGCCAGGCCAGGCACACACACACACGCACACACACAGGGGGGAAGGGGGGGGAGGGGGGAGGGGGGGGGGGGGGTTGGTGGGTAAACCACCGCTCAGTTCACACGGGTGTGATTTTTCTCATGTGCTCAGCGCGCTGTAATATGCGCTGTAATCAAATAGTAAATAATCGCGCTCTGTAATGACGTCGGCGCTCCGCGCTCGGGTTGCGCAGCAAGTGACGCTTGGCCACTTTGATGTGACTTGCATGTGACCTGCATATAACTCAATGTGGTTGCTGCTTTCAGACTGAGTCAGATGTCCTCAGATCCGATATGGATCGGATTTGAAACCACACAAAATCGGATTTCATGTGACCTGCATGTGACATGTTTGGATTTAGACTATTTAAAAAAAATCGGATTCCACTTTTGAAGTGACTCAGATCTGATTCAGGCTAGATTTCAGTGGCAGTGTAAAGCCGGCCTATATATCGCACCAAACAACTGAGGTGTCATCTACAAGTTTCCCCAGCTAAATGATTGACAGTTAGGAACCAAATTAATCATTTCCATTTGTACACTCTCAGAGTTTAGTCCCAGAGATAAAAAGATTACAAAATAATTCTGAGAATACAAATGTATTTTGTCCAATCCGTATGGTAGAGTACGTTTATACAATATAAATAACTTACAGTACATATGGGGTGGTTGGATTTTTGTCTCCCTTCTATTCTATTGGAGACATTGCCTATGTCTGTTTGACTCAGGTCAAAATTCAATTTCTCCTTTGAGAAAGCAGGCAGGCTCTATTAGCTCAGTGGTAAAAATGTATATGCTTTAAAAAGTTGGGAATCGCTGATCTAAATGGTATTATTGCATGTAGTAGTAGTCTTAATCTCTTATGTCAATCGTGTTTTACCCTGCTAGATGGATACCGTAACATCTCTAATCAATATGGCATAACAACCAAGATAGAC
The DNA here is from genome assembly GCF_963921795.1 of Nannobrachium achirus. Classification (NCBI taxonomy): domain Eukaryota; kingdom Metazoa; phylum Chordata; class Actinopteri; order Myctophiformes; family Myctophidae; genus Nannobrachium; species Nannobrachium achirus. The sequence continues at coordinate 26,375,367 of NC_137829.1, forward strand.
AAGGAACACCCAGGAATGAGGGAATATGCCCAGAGCCAAGGCTGGTGGGATGGAAAGACACAGTTCAGCTTTGCTCAAGTCTATAGCTTCTTGACTACAGCCAGAATCGAGGCCTCTGGCAGCCGATACTGTGAGGGAAAGAACTTGTTGGAAAAAAGCAATGGTCAGTCACAAATTCACAATGCAATTCATTGTAATAATAATAATGACAATATTTGATGAAGAGATTGTTCATGATGTGACTTAAACTACCAAATACTTATATTTACTTAAGGCCACATCACTGCTGAGACGATGATGGATATCCTAAGAGATAAAGAAAGCGGTATCAACATGGAGGGGATGTTCATGACAACAGGGAGTATGGTGTCAGTGATACCCAAGGATTCAGCGTTGCCAGGGGTCCACTACTTCACTGCAACTCCTGACCCTGAAAGGTAAAAGTTACAACAAAATACCTTTTGCATTAGAAACAACACATTATTTCATTATAAACCTTATTCACTGAATTATCTTTTTCCTGTGACAGGTCTGTTTTCAAACCTTTCGTCTTTGTGAATGACATTAAACAGTTGAAGCTGACATGCTCTCCCAGCTATGGTATTGATGATCCTGTGAAAAAGAAACCCCGGTTCCAGAGCAAGCCTGATCGCAAACATCCGTTGTTCATCAAACATGAAGTGGTGGCTGCCATCATCGAAACCACAAAGGTTAAAACCACTTAGTAAACTTGGCCAGTTCTATTTTTTCCTCGAGTCTACACCAAATCCCTTTGTGGGAAAAGTTCCACATTTCGTTGGATGTTCCACCTAGAATAGGGAAGTGACTTCAGACTGGGAGTTAAAAATGTATTTATAGTTCAGAATTCAGTTCTCTGTTGACTATTTTCTACCTGCTTTATTTCCTACAGGAAAGAGGAAAGAAGATTACAGAAAATATGAGGCAGCTGGAAAAAGACAAGATGGCTGAGATGGAGAACATTCTATCAAATGGTGTTCAGGACTCTACGTTGGTGGTGAATCTGTTCACAAACGCTGTTCAGGAGGAGATGGCTGTGTATAGCAAAAGTTGAGAATGGGTCTATAACCCATATCAGTGGTTCCCAAACCATTTCAGCCGGATACCATAAAGAGACATTTGGTATCTCCCCGGAAGTCAAACTCACTAAAATACATTATGAATTAATCACTTAAACCATCACTGTTCACATAGCCACTCACAATGCGTTGCATCGAGATGCGTTGTGAGCTTGAAATTCTTCACAATTTATTATAGGTTTTTGGATTCATATTTTTGTGTGTGCAAATTTCAGATTCTTTTGGGGAAAAAATACTTTGATTTCTTAATAAACAATTTCATTGAAAAAAAGAAAGAAAAAAGAACTAGACTAGAAAACTAAAAAAGAAATGTTTACTCGTGACCCATAAAGATTGGGTCTGTGGCCCAAAAAGGGGACCCAATCCACTGTTTGGGAACCACTGACATAATGACAAGTTGAGACTGTTTTGTACGGCATATACTGTAACTTCTCTGCCAAGTACAGACCACGAGATACTTGCTCATAATTTGCACAAAGACAGTATATTAAAATCATATTACAACAGAACATTTGATTAACTATATTAATAGGCTCAGCTATAGATGCACTAAATTATGGTTTTATATATTGAACCATTGCATGAATTTATTAATGTAACTACAAAATCCTGTTAAGCTTGATGAGTATAAAATCGGTATAAAATGGTCTGATAACACGTAAGTGTTCACAAATGTACTTTATTTTTTTTAAACATGTCATAAATATGCAGCCCTTGGCATAAAATGCATTTGCTCATTTGTTTTAGTAACTGACAAAACAAATACACAATTATTAAATAAGTGTACACAATTCTGTTCCATATTTATAAAATACATACAGCTGTCTTGTTAAGGCTAAAGCAACATGAATCTTTTTTTTCTTTTTTCTTTCCAAATATACTTATTGACGTGGCATAGTTTGTTCCGTACTCATGTTTCCATATAAACGGAGCAACTAAACCACTACAGTAGCTTGGCGAATACATTCCCCTGCATTCAATCCAAAACATTTACGCATAAAATGCATTAGTAGTAATACATTCCCTGAGTTCTGACTGACTTGCATTTCTCAGGCTTTCAGGAGGTTATGAGCCCAATACTACCATCATATGGTAATTATTCTTACGGTAATATACCTGGGCTATCATTTATAAAAAACAATAACAAAACTATAATGACAAAACGTTCTGGCTGAAACTATTATGTGTGCAAACTCTAAAAAGCAGCAAAATGTTCAAGTCACTTATAAATATTAGTATTGCCTGCCAGCTAATTCATCACCCAGTGCCAGAGCAAGGCGTTTTGAGAGAGTCATGCTTTTATGCTGTTGCATTTGCTTAAAGCAAAAGTCAGTGTAGTTCACAGCTGGCATTATGGTCTCATATGACACTTATTTCTTTTAAATCTCTGCATTCAGAGAATTACTGAGGCCTGTCACATTTTAACATACTGTGCCCTTGGATTGTTATCCATACCGAAAAGCTATTTGGCCACTTTAGAATAAATGAAAGGGATACCCTGAACATTTATGTGGTGAATAGGGATGGGACGGTAAGCGATAAAAAACACTCACGATAATAGTATCGTGGAGATTTAATTTATCGTGATATCGTCCTCCGTCATGCGTCTGTGATCAATTCACTTTTTTTGCCGAGCTGCATATCAAGTACCGCTTAAACCCTCTATAATTGGTAAAAGGTACTTAATAATATACGTACTTGATACAGTCTTTTTTTCACTATCAAATGTCTTTGCCAAAAAATAGCCGATCTACAAGCTCACAACGCGCCACAAGATCGGCTATTTTTTGGAAAAAGTTCTGCCCTGGGATAATGGATTTTGATTATCGCGATAATATTGTATTCTTTTGTCACAATAATCATGATATGACATTTTCATATCGTCCCATCCCTTGTGGTGAAGCAGTGAAGCAGTAGTAGAAGTTACTGTCCTGGAAGTCATACTCCTGATTGATGTGCTGGAGTACAGCACCCCGCTGCAGCCGAGTCCCATAGAGCACTGCCTCACCCCGGTCCTGTGCTAAGCCCAACTGTAGGAGCCACTCCACAAGATCACTGCCTTGAAATGTGTCCACCATAGTCCTCTTCCCACACCTGTGAGTCAAAGGAAGTATTCCCCCAAGGGCCAATTAAGTTGTCTTCATCGCTGCAAGGGCAACGGTGAATGGCAGAGTGGGTGAGTGGGAAGAGATTGCATTAAGAGGAAGCAAGAGAGGCATGCTCTGCAGCACAATACATGCAACATAGCTGTAATAACTTCTTTTTACAGTGTCTAAAAATATGTCATGCACTTTCCATATCATGCATTATGTGTGTATTTTGAACAGTGAAACTGTGGAGCAAATAAGGTTACAGACAAACATTTTCTCAAGAGGTCAGCCTTGGTGAACATCACAAGTCCTCACCTTCTCTTGTGGACAATGTCCTTAATACATTGGTCCTTGTGGTATTTGTTGAACTGAGTGCAGGTCATCCTGATATCCTCAGGTAAATCGGACTCTGGTTGCTCTGCTCTTTCCTTCCCATACCACAGGCTGTGTATCCTAAACATAATTAACAACAACAAACAGATTATCTTAAAACTCTGTCAGTGCAGAGGAAATGTGGCATTGTGAAAAGAAAATAACAATTACCTTTTCTTGAATGGTAGTATAACCAAAGTTTTGTCAAGCCCAAATAGTCCAAAAGAAATAAATCCCTGATGAGAGAATACATATTTAGTACAGAGAGTGAATATTATTACCTGTAGTCACAATCATGATGTTTTAGAGAAGAACTACCTGTCCAAAGTTAGCCACAGCACAAAAGAACTGCAGCTCTAAGTAGAGTTTCCCAGGAACATGGTTAAAGAACAGCCACAGGTAGCTCGAGAAATTCTTCAAAAAGCAGTGAAAACAAACAGGGATTATATAATTAGACACAGTAGTATTTTTGAAAAGTTATTTTGGATTCACGGTAATGGTTCTACTGGTGCTATTAGTAAGTAGAGTTTACAGCATTAGGACATTCAGCTAATGTCAGGTTTGACTTCCAAATGCTTTTGCAGCACTATAAACTTTTTGTGCTCTTTGGATGCAAGCCCTACCCTATACCTTGTAACTCCTTTTTTGAATTACGCTTTATAATTACAATTTACACACTTACGTATGTACGTGCATGCTGACTATGTCTTCAAGTATCTACCCTTACCAGAAGCAAATTCCATTCAGCATTATGATTACTTAAATGAATGGATATATAGGGTATTAGTTTTAGATTACTCACAGCAAGCAGACTGACAGTCAGAAGCAAACATAATAGTACATGACGCGGCAACTGTTTATCCGTATCCTGCTGGAACTGCTCCACTTGGATTAGTAGACAGTCTGATGATTCACAGCTATTCCCACACTGACCTGAGGGGGGCAGCACAATGTAAGGTTTACATATTATTCACTCAATATAATCTGGGTTGTTCAAATACAATGAACACAATGTCAAGATAATTTGATCTTCATTAATGAATTTGACATAAATTGCATAAGATTTTCCAGTAAATACAGGGCCAAATGCATAAGACTTTCCAGTAAATACAGGGTCCGATGCAAAGATACTCATCAAGGTTAGTCTGTTAAGTTGTTTCCATGAAGTATTGAAAAGTACTTCTGTAATAATTTCCCTATCAGTCAAACAGCGTCGCTGTCGAGTGGAAACCTTGTATGTAGGTGAACCATACAATACCTAGGTGTGTGGGTGGTGTGTCATTTATGTTTGTACTGATAATCATATCAGGCAGATCCAGGGGCTGGGCAGGGGCACAGTCGCATATGAGGCAGTCTGAAAACACAAACCAGTGAGTGATTTTCTGTTAAGAATTTACACACTGGATAAGTATGACCTACTGTATATTGACATAGTTTGATATTTATTTAGTTATTAAATAACTTCTCTGTCTGTCTGTCTGTCTGTCTGTCTGTCTGTCTGTCTGTCTGTCTGTCTGTCTGTCTGTCTGACTGAAGGAAAGGAAAACAACTACTGTGATCTTAAGACAGCAGAAGTTCCCACGAGATTGATCTTTCCGACTTCTGTTGTTGTTTTTACTCTGAAGGTGAGTCAGACTTGGAAAGCATAAAGCTGCTATACTGACACGTCTCATGTCATGTAATGTCATGACATGCCATTATACTAAAGTGAAGCATGGCCTAACAGCATTGTTCAGCACAAGAATACAGCATATTTGTTGTCCAAAATCTGGCTTAAATTATGAATCACTTGGCTAAAACGTAGGACATTTTCCTCCATGTTTTGCCATTGACCATGTTTAAATGGCCGCCATTATCATTCACCCCAAAGGTGCTATTGTTTTAAATAATCATGACACCATGTGGCATTGAGTTGTGAACTTAACATCAGACTAATGCAGAGTTTCACCGTACTGCAATGTGTTCTCTGCAAGAGCTCAAAGCTGCATAAGATACTCTATGCTAATTATTTTATTGCAGATTTCATTTAATTGCAGATCTATCACCCACTACTCCTTTCTGATCCATGCAAAGATTTGAAACAAGCTACTTAAAATGTTGTCTATCCCCAACTCTGATGAAGTGGCATTGAGACATTTGTCTCTACAGGCTACAGTAAGGGTTAAATAAATCTGTGGACCTCAGTTAATCATCAAGTTAAACACGGTACAGTACTACGCTGCACACTTTCTTTTATCAGCAATGTCAAAATAAAGGTTTAATAAAAGTAATATTTTGAGAGAACTGTTGTTTGGTTACCTCCATTGATGCTTCCTGATGGAACAGCTGTCTCCAACACATTTTGGTTCCTTGGTTCATCTACAGGTCTCAGGTCCTCTGCAGTGCCACCAGAGATATCTCTCTCAAGGACTTGGTAATTTGAGTCCCAGCTCCCTCTACTGAGACACACCAGAGAGCCCCCTCCAAGCAGTATGCTGAGGCCAAGCAGAACCGTGGTGCAGGTTATCTGAGCAAAACAGATATACAGAAGGTTGTTGAATTCATGGTTATTTTTTTTTTGTTTGTTTGTTTGTTTTGTCACATTCCTAAGCCAATAATTTGAGGACTCTTTGTAGGGAACAAAGCAGGCTCTTTGTGTCTCCTAATTTCACCTAATTACATCCCAAAAATAGGGATGCCAGGTTAAAAGTGGTTAACTTCAGCAGATGTTTGAGGGAGTGAGAAGTTTATTACCTGTAGGCTGCCGAAAAAGAAGGCTGAGTCAATTGTGTCTGGCAATTTCTCCCCAGAAATGAGTAGCACCGCAGAGGCAAAGGCTGGAACTCTAGAAACAGAGAGAAAATTCCATTTATTTTCTGCTGGCCATTTGCAGACAAAAGCAAAATGTAGACTAAACACTGTAAAAGGTCTGCCGAGGCACACTGGTGTGCCATGGGAGTTTGTGACATCTACACATTATTGTTGTGTGTCCTGTCCACCCTAACCAGTTGAAAGATAAATAAAAACGAATATCTACACAGTGAACAATGATCTCCCAATATTTCATTTGTTTTAATTTCGGTTATATAGTGCTTCTTCAGGCATTTAGATTAGATGTCTGCCTAATGAGAGAGATCTAGAGTAAAGGGTACTCTGTTTTAGGACACTTTGTACAATTTGCAACATACTAGTGTCATGTCCAGGGGTTGTACTATTTGTGAACCAAGCATACCAGATTAGTTTCATTTCTCATTTCCAGTCATTTACTCACCCCCAGCCTACCATCACCAAGACAGCTGGTGATACCTTCATCTCCTCACCACTCTTTGTTAGCACAAGAGAAAGCGCTATTAAGCCTAAAAAAATAAATAAATACAATTATACATAGACATACAGCATATATAAATAAAAACTCGTAATTTGCAACCCAAAAAAAGCACATTGAATCTCTGCAGTGGGAACAAATAGCAACAGTAACTTTGAAGTTGTTCTACAAAAAAGGTTAGTGCTAGATCCCAGCTGGTGTAGGAACGGACGATTAATAGACAGCTCTTCCAACCAATCAAATGGTGTTTAGTGTTGTTTAATTAATTCACTTTAATTGGACAACACGCATAAAGTATCTAACTGGAAGTACAGAAATCTAGCCCTGTATTTCCTGTACTTCCAGATAAGACACTTTCGGCAGTAGTCCATTTCCAGACATTATCTCCTCGTGAGATGGTGATGGGAACGGGGTTCAGCTTTAGCTAAGTTTAAGCATTTTATCAAAATCAGACTTATTGTCACACCACGGGATGTTTACAGTTGTAAAACAATGGGCGAAATTAGTTTTTGTGCAAGCTCCATCATTTTGATTGTTTCCAGAAAAGAGAACAAGGAGATAGAAGGGGGAACAACAACATATCTACATAATGTATTCATTGGAATAGTTAGGCTATGCCACATTTATACTTGGTGTTTGGGTGCCATGACACACTCCAAAAATGGCAGCTCTACAAGCTCACAACACGTCCCGGCATAACGCATTGAGCTTTAGATCTGTCATTTTTGGTGCTCAACAAAGCATACAACCAAGTATAAATCACTATTTAGGGTAAGAATTTGGGTGAGGTGTTCTGTGCTTACACTTCCTGGGATCTAGCATTAAACCCAACAGTACATAAATACCGGTATGTAATCCCAGTCATTATACAATATGGTAAGAGGAACAACAGAGATACAGTGTAATGTAAACAGTATTTATAATATGATGATGGTAAATTATTAACAGACTGTATGCATACTGTAGATGGCATACCTGGCCATACATATGTACTGTAGAGCGAAGTATATAACAACGCAAACGTCAAAACCTGGCCAAAGAAGGAGTCTTCTCTAACAATGAAGTTCCATAGGATCATTCCAATACATGTTGAGAACTGGAAGTGAGGAGATGCAATGTTTTTTGTTTTTTTTTAAGCATTGACAAAAGTAGAACTGAAAATATAAATGTTAAAATAGTGATAAATCATTTATTTTGGTGTTGAATGTACTGCTTACCTGCGCCAAGAACAGGTTGAATGTAAACATGTGAGGTAGACTCTTAAATTTCTTACTGAGGAGCATGACAGCTGTTGTCCATACCTATTAAACAGAGGATTTAGCATTAAAACGTGAGACATTTGTATTTGGGCATTAATTGTGACGACACAAAGGGTGATGCATGTATTATTTGTAACTGCTATAAACACTATTGATTGGTACAGGCATCAGTTAATTTACAGAGGAGGAGAGGAGAAAACATTGCAAAAGAAAAAGTATAAAGTATAATAAAAGAATAAAACAGTACTGACACAGTACTTTTTTTACGTGCAATAAAAATATATTAATGGGTAACATGTTTCATTACAAAGTCCTTCATTAGGTTACCTTGCTGTTATCTTGATGAAGATAACCTGATGAAGGACTTTAGAAACGTTCACAATAAATATTTTTGTAAATTGCAAGTGAAGAAGAGGTGTGCAAGAAGTAGTGCACACAGTCTGCCCATGGTCTTCTCCAATTAACACACCTGTCAATCTACAATTATGCAACAGTTCTTCTCTTTTCAAACATGTATTGTAAAAATGAAATTTCATCATTCTTTCCATTGGTATTGGTTCTGTGTTCTAGTTCCTTCTGTGTTGACAGTCAGACACAAAATGAGGAAGTAAGCCAAAGGTACTGGTATCTGTTGCCTCTCTGAACAGATCAATTTTCATCCCCTGGCAGCAACAGTTCTCCTTCTCAAAGGAAGTAGTGTCTTACTATTATTGCAGCCACAGTCCTTGGCTGAGTGTGTATGTGTGCTCTGTCTCTTGATACATTAGTATTGTGTAAAACTGTGCCATCAGACAAAGTTCAGCTCCACAGCTAAATTCCCTGTAATTGTACTGCTATAGTATGAATGGATTTAAGTGAAAAGAAGACAGTTCATTATTAAACCATACCTTGTTGGTAAGTAATAATTTACTGAAATAAAGCATACTGCCTTCAAACAAATCAAACAAAAAGGTCTCTCTGCTACAAAGGCGGTCGCAAATAACAGCAGCTGTAGATAATGATAGCCCTCATGTAATGGAGGTGCAGGCAGCTAATACTCACCAGTAGAACTAAGCTCACAATGCTTATGTTAAAGCTAACATTCTGCAATGAATCCATCAACAGCTTAGGATCCATCCCAGGTATTGTAAGTAACCAGGCAGAGGCATACATTATTGGAGCTGAGAGAAATGTGCTTATAACCATCCCAGACGTAACCTGTTGATTAGCAAAACACAAGAATCACACAACAACTCATCACAGGATGGAAGCTACATGACACAACCTTTAGGTAGTTAATTGAACAAATCAATTTAAATAAAATAACCCCGAAAGACACATGCACACATTTATACACACACGCGCACACGCACACACACTAGGGCATTCACCGAACATTCGAATATCAAAGTCACTATTCGACGTTGTTCACCAAGATAGGAAGTCCTAGATAGGAAGTCAAAATAAAGAGTTGTCAATGCCCCTGGTGTTAATGCTCTATATGGGGTTCTCAAATCTTTTTAGGCTGTGACCCCCAAAATAAACATATTTGAACTGGGGACCCCCACCCTGACAAGCACTTGGAATTGTATGTATTACATTTAATTTGTCTCGGTTCCGCAGATAACTATTGTGAAAATAGAAGATCTACATGCTCACAACGCCTCGCAACGCGAGGCGTTGTGAGCATGTAGATCGGCTATTTTCACAATGTTCGCCTCTTGCTTACTTAATATTTGACAGTTTGGTCAGTCCTGTCAAATATTCGAATACTTTGAAGTCGAATAATTCGAATACTAAAAATCACTATTCGTGAATGCCCTAACACACACACACACACACACACACACATCTCGATTAGGTAGCGACTTACAACTTCTAGCTCCATGTTATAGTGGGCAGCATAGATGGCCACACTGGGCGCAGTGGGAAAGACTCCATAAAGAAATGCATAGTTAGAAAGGCTGGAATGGTTCAGAGAGCTGCTGTTGTTACTAGAATCCAACAGTTCCACTGTGACTTTACAAAGTAGGGGCATCAACAACCTAAACAGGAAACAAAAGGAAAACAATTAAAAACACATCTTCTAAAACCGAGGGACTGCCAGCAATCTTGAATTACTGTAAATGATTAAATACAGTTGCCGTCACATTACAGTACATGCCTCGGATTTCACAAAAGGATTAAAATTTTGCGAAAGAGTTCTGAGTCATCAAAAGCTGCAAGCAAAATAGCATGTGCAGTGTACAGTACAAGCATGCAGAGGCCTAACCCTTTGTGATTTGTATTACAGTCCTAAGGAACAGCTACAGTAGTTCAGATCATTTAGGCAGGGTCACTGATTATGAAAATGATTTCATCCTGTACATGAATTAGATCAGCGGTTCTCAACCTGTGGGTCAGGTCCCCAAATATGATTAACTTAATGTGCAACATTGTTTTATCACTCAACAGTAAACAAACCAACATAATGTTTAGGTGTATAGAGTATGTATGCACATTTCTAAAGTAACAATTTAAGGACTTCTTAATACCTCTAAAATGACAAATTAAACATTGGCCAAATGGTCAAATATTAGAGGCAGAAATTGTGAAAACAACCAATCCACATGCTCACAACGCCTCGCAACTTGTGAGCATGTAGATCTGCTATTTTCACAATAGAACCGTGTCATACAAAATGTAATGCCTCAACTGTTAGTGCTCGACAGGGTGGGGAGTCGCCAGTTAAAATATTATTATTTTGGAGGTTGCGGCTTGAAAAGGTTGAGAACCACTGAATTAGATAGCAGCAACAGAGGAACATACCAGAATGAAAAGAACCAGAAAGAAACTCAAATACCTTGTTGAAGCACACAAAATTGGCCAAATATCGTTCAGTAAAAGTATTAATCTGATAATCTCCAATTATTTTTTTGCCCACAGCAAAGTACTTACAGTTTTGCTGTAATAAGCAGTATCAGAGCGAGAACCGTGGACCTGGTTAGTTTCCCCAACTGTCCCACCATGGACAGACCCAGGTAGAACAGTGCTGCTCCGCCAAAAGAGTTCGCCAGGCCATCCACAAATTCAACCATGAAGGGCGGAATTCTCTGGCCCAGGACAAAGTGGGCAATGATGCCAATGACAACCATGAATACGATGGGGTTCTTTAGAACCTGCAAGACGACAATCCCAAGAATCATAAGCTTGCTCTGTTGACGGTCTCTTTGGTTTTTCCATTTTTGGATCTCGCAGAAGGCGAAGCCAATGGGATTCAGCAGCATCAGGGACACAGGTGCCACCAGGTAGATGTATTGGAGGTACTCTGGATATGTGTTTCTGTACAGGGCCTCGACTGGGGAAAGAAAGTGAGAGGAATGACATAAAAAAAATGTTTTTACTTTACCAAGTAGGGTACAGTTTGCAATTGACTTCACTAATTTGATTCCCATTTTACTTTTACTGTATGTCATAATTCGGGGGTGGGAAGCCCCACGGTTTCTCACACCTGCAAATATGACCTACGAGCAAAATGGCCACTGTGTGAATACTGAATATGGTCAATGACGGCAAACATGCTGAAACAGTGCCCACGTTTGGAGATGACTGACATCACTGATACGTCTTAAATCCTACTATGACGTCACTGATACCGCTGCCATGGTAACAGCTGCAAGCTGAAACGGTGCCCATATTTGAAGATGACTGACATCACTGATACGTCTTAAATCCTACCATCCTATGAGCCGATACTTTAACATAATAAAGACACGATAGCTTGATAATAGTACTAAATCAAATATATGTTCACTGTATTTTACTCACCAATAGGGTATCCCAAAGCAAAATCATTGCTTTGAGTGGCAAAAATAGAGAAGAGGCCAGCTTTACTAAGGCGACTGTCTGGACTGGAAACCAACAACGTAAGGACAAAGACGAGGAAAAACACAGACACTTTGGCAATGAGGATGCTCCACAGAAAGGACCAGATGACATTGCTGAAGTCCAACAGAACCATGTTCTTGAACAGCAGTGCTGGCAGGGCAAACTTTGACACAAAGTTTCCCAGTCCTTTGGCTTGTGTGGATGTAATGATGTTGGCTCTCCCTGCAATGTATCCACACAGTATTATCCCAAAGCACTCCAGGAGAGCAGGAAAGAGTTTGTCAATTGACATCGTGGAGGGACTAGGAGTTGAATGCGGGTCTTCCACATATGATGACATGGCGCTACTAAAACTGTTAGATTCCATTGTGCTGCTCGTCCATTACATGTCAGCGCTCATGCTTGGTTTATGATCAACATGCTGGAGTTGTTTACTCCAGAGGGCTGTGGTGAGAGAAGATGAACCAAATTTAGATACATTTTAATAAAACAAAAAATAATGATGTGTATTATTATTACAACATTAATACAACATATTTCAGATCAAGTTTTTGCGTTGTGGCCAATTATAACATTTCTGTCTTATATTTAACAAGAAATCGTATGAACATGCACGGTACATCATTATCAGACTTAATTCTATCCTTCAACTTCTGGTTGAATATCTGGATACAGGTTTGTAGAAATAGTGGACTTTCATTGTCGAATGTAATAGCATGTTCTACTTATAATCGTGTATGCTTTACATTAGGCCTACTTAAGACCATTTAAAAAAATGTATGTCATTTTTTTCATGTAGGACAAAATAGCCAATTTTACATCGAGGTGCCAAGAATGATGTATCTAGTGCCCAGTGCCCACCTATCCTGTCTCAGATGCTACATCTGCATTATTTTTTTGGTTTGACAGATGTGTAGCTACATTGTGAATACATATCAGAATTATTATTATCTATATAGAAGAAGCATAGTAGCCTATACTGAGAACATAATATGCCCAAGGCAGTTCTTTGTACAAACACCAACAGATGACTTGTGACTTATCTCCACTCAGACACATCTCCAAGACAAGTGGAACCAGTTTAGAACACATTTTGAGGCCAGCCCTGCTCTCGAGGCAGTTTATGACACAACCAAGGCAAGAACCAAAACCAGATACCTTATTAGCATCAGCGCGAACTCACATTATCATATAATTTAGTGAGAGCAGTTCTGTAATCTCTGAAGAGAAACCTGACTTTGTAATTACACGTTAACGAGTCATTTTGTAAGCTCACTGCTGTTGACTTTTAAGGTTATCACTGATAGTGATTAGTCTAGACGCAGACACGCAGTAGTTATTTATAAACTTGAACCCCGGGCTGCTGTTCCGTCAGGTGATTTGCTGTAAGCTCACTGTGTTCAGACAAATAATAATCAGATCACGTTGTGTCAGTACTTACGATTGTTATTGTCAGTCAGGTCCATGTCCCGGACATTATGGTTCACGCACCCAGGGTTCACCCCTACATACAGTACAACTTTCATTAGTCCTATTTTGACGCAGGGAATCAGCCAATCACATTTGGAGAACGAGAACGACGTAAGAGGGGAGCTTTGAGCTTCTACCAATGCGCATTGCGCAAGCGCAACACTTTATACTGTGCTGTCTGTATAGTGCAGATTAAGATACCTTGGTGTGATTTGGCAGTGTTTTATGTCCATTTGGATAGTCTATATTATCTCGTATGTTCTGATGTATGATAACATTAGGATCAGGATGCCATCATCATCATAGCTAAAGTTGTGTATCTGGTTGCCAGACTTGCCACTATGAGTAGCTCCTGACTGGAGAAACAGTGCCACCTACTGCTTATCTCATGAACTAAGTCCTAATGTCTGCAATATTTGCACAACACTGGTGGGTGGAAGCATTGTAGGTTAAATCATGTTGTACAGGTATTGAACTCTGGGATATGAGACTGTGAACTGTCCAAATCGGTGGCCTCATGTAAAATGCTTTTAGGTATACTACTGTATTCAGATGTTTCATTCTCTTTTAAACAATCAGCATTTGAACCATTCAATCCATTGAGACAGGACATTTTTCTTATTGTTTATTTAATGTTCTCGAGGCACACAACAAAGTCATAACAAAACATTTTAAAGTCAAAAACTATATGTAAATATAATATCAGCACAACATAATTGCAAATATTACAGCAACTGAAGGCTGCAGATGGCACAAGAAAACATATATGACAAAGTTTACAAGACAAAATAAAATGCCTCATCTAATAACTATTGATCTAAGAGTCAATGTTCTATGTTTGAGGTGTGTACCAAATCACATTATCTCTACATCAACTTATAACTAAATCACTCTGTGACTATGTCTACACTCTTGACAGTGGCACACTGGCAGTAACACTATCAGTTATATATATACAGTACATACAGTTGATATCAGGCACTAAAGATGGTGACTGAATACCTGCTGCTAAATTGCTACGTTTTCCTTCAACCATGCCACTTTATCTATGCACATGAAAGTTTCATGATGAAACTGTGATTTTTATATAGCCTACCTGCTGATATTTCTATTATATATGTTTTTTTTATATTATGTTTATCACAAGAGGCATTTCTGCCTTCCGTATAGTGCCATTTATTCATTGCTATTTTCATGCACCTTGTGGACTTTGAATATTTGATGTGACTGTGCCTTCCTGTTATTTGATTTGTTCAGTGTTCTTTTCTGTCTGTTTTCTCGTTCCCTATTCAAACTCTTCCTCTAACAATGTAGCAATGTTGACAGCTTAGACAAAATATCATTTCTGACTCATTGTGCTCTCCATTATCAAGATACTGCAGCAGGCCTATGCATACAGCAAGTCACTATTGAAGTAACTGTTAACTGCTTTCTAGAACACCATGTTTCCTATCTACACCAATTCATATCCTGTATGGCCTACTAACAGGCATGACTCATCACTAACATCATTTCTGGTTACATAATATGGCTCGTGTAAAAACCCAGAACTCGGGTGTGCCCAAATACCTGCCCAACACCACAGTGTCTATAGGGCCTCAGAGTGACACACATAAAAAGCAGGTTATGCTTTACCTGGGGGGGTGGCGGGAGAAGAGCTGTGTCCAATTCATTCCCTATGGAAATCACATGGTTTTGAAGAAGCAACTTTCTTTAAGGCTGCCTTTAAGACAAGAAGCAGCCGTAAAGCAAGTTGCTCCTTCAACATGTGACTTCCATAGGGAATGAATTGGACGCTGCTCTTCCCCCCATGCTTTTTATGTGTGCCCGAGGCATATAGGGCTTCGAATTCATCGTGATTCATCCAGTTTGACAGCGTCTACTCTATACAAACACAATTGTCTGTGTTCAGGGGAGGGAACAAGAACTCAACTCCTACGGCCTAGGACGGCGCCTGTCCAGTGGGGAATGTTGAATGGGAGGAGTAGGATGGAGCCGCTATGTCCTCTCGGTGGGGGCTCCTCACTGGCAGGTGAGCCAGTAATAACATCATTGGCAAACAGTGGGAGGAAATAATTGGTGAATTTGGGCTACTTTAAATTTAGAAAAGAAAAGAAGAGGTGAAAAACTAAAAACTAAAAGAAACCTTCAGGACAGTGTTCTGCCTTTGGTGTCATTTTGTTCTCAGAGCTTGCGTTAGCTTACAGATGAATGACCAGTCATCACCTTTAACCCAAACTTAGTTGACCGTATTTCCAAGGGCTCTGTAGCAGAACTCCCCTCAATAAAGTTTATTCTAAATGATTCTGATTCTCTCCAGTTTTCGCTCCACAATAATGATCTGAAAATAGACGATTTACAAGCTCACAGCATGTAGATCTGCTATTTTCACAGAATGTTCCCTAGAATAAGGATGCTATAGGGTTTGTGTTTTTAAAAGAGGATCACAACAACAGAGGATTGTAAATTCCAACAATCAACTTGAAGAAAACATTAAAGTATCTAAAGTCTACTTAGCTCAATGAGGCGGCCTGCGAACACGCCTAATGTACCAATGAGACATACTGCCATGAACACACACAGCAGAATGTGATCCAGAACCATTGCCACAAACTTCCACTCCTCAGCAGCCTGTGGAGAAAAAGGACATATAATGTGTTACTCACAATGACAAGAGACAACAAAGAACAACATTCCTGCTTCCCTTCCTCAGAATGAGAAACCTCACATTGTTGGATTCCTCATCTGATTTCATGGTTTCTGCGATGTACTTCACCCCTTCAATGGCACTGCGAACGTCAGGATTCTTGGTGATAGGTGACTGGTAGGGGACACCAGAAGGGACAGGCTTTCCAGAGATGTCTGAGATGTCAAAATCAGCATTATAGATGACTTTGTCTGGCTTTGTTTCCTGACTTGGGCGCTTCATGGTTGAGAAGAACATGATGTTCGGAATTGTTTCAATAAACACCTGGAATGGAAAATACAATGCTCAATGTCAAAGTACCACCATCATGACAGCAAACAATGACAGCAGACTCTAACAATATTTAACAAAACTAGAAAACTGTTCCTTCAAAACAGTGTGGGCTCGCTTCCAACCCAAAACAATAATAGTAAAAGTGTCAAGTTCCCAGGCAATGCTCTCTTTCATTTTACTGACGTAAAATGGTAATGCAAATACAATGTAGACAAGCAGTGTTATTACATGAACTTAAAGGACCAGGTCACCTTTGGGACAACCAGATCTTATTTTATTGTTGTGTGGGACACGATCAACACAATGTTGAGTTATTTTTTGTGTTCAATCTGTGTTTTTAGATATTTTAGTATTTCAGTATGCTACAACTGGTCATATGATGCATTTTGCATCATATGATGCATGAGATGATGCAATATCATGCTACAAAGCATCATATGACCAGTTGTAGCATGCTGAAATACTAAAATATCTAAAAACAAAGATTGAACACAAGAAATTACTCAGGATTGTGTTGATCGTGTCCCACACAACAATAAAATAAGATCTGGTTGTCCCAGAGGTGACCTGGTCCTTTAACGGTATGGACAATTAAATCAAAATAAAATAAAATTAAAGCTGCAAGCAGCGATGACCGGGCCCTCGCAGCTCTACCCACGTCACAAGGGGCAGCGGTTACACTATTACACTTATTGCCCTTTTACACTTATTGCCCTATTACACTATTACACTATTACACTATTACACTATTACAATTATTACACTATTACACTTATTACACTATTACACTATTACACTTATTGCCCTATTACACTATTACACTATTACACTATTACACTATTACACTTATTATACTATTACACTATTACACTATTACACTTATTACACTATTACACTTATTACACTATTACACTATTGCACTATTACACTTATTACACTATTACACTTATTGTGCTATTACACTATTACACTTAATACACTATTACACTATTACACGTATTGTGCTATTACACTATTACACTTATTACACTATTACACTATTACACTTATTACACTATTACACTTATTGTGCTATTACACTATTACACTTAATACACTATTACACTTATTGCGCTATTACACTATTACACTTATTACACTATTACACTATTACACTTATTGCACTATTACACTTATTGTGCTATTACACTATTACACTTATTGCCCTTTTACACTTATTGCCCTATTACACTATTACAATTATTACACTATTACACTATTACACTTATTACACTATTACACTATTACACTTATTGCCCTATTACACTATTACACTATTACACTTATTACACTATTACACTTATTACACTATTACACTATTACACTTATTACACTATTACACTTATTACACTTATTACACTATTGCACTATTACACTATTACACTATTACACTTATTACACTATTACACTATTACACTTATTGCGCTATTACACTAAAATCATAGTCGACTATACAAATCCTTAGTCGGGGACTGTGTGTGTGTGTGTGTGTGTGTGTGTGTGTGTGTGTGTGTGTGTGTGTGTGTGTGTGTGTGTGTGTCCCTCTTCTGTGTTGCCTAGAACTGGAGGATTGATTTTGGGGTTTGTATTGTAAAGTACAATGTGTGATGTCATCAAGTTGTAATTTGCAATACAAACCCCAAAATCAATCCTCCGGTTCTAGGCAACACAGAAGATGGGGAACTTTCTTTTTATTTCCACACAACTCCTCTAAGGTATATTAATGACATAGTTCAATATTGAAAATGGGTGGTCTTCCCCTTTAAGACGTCTCTGCCGAGACTTTCGCATTGTCACTGCAGGGCCGACTTATGTAAGGCTAAATCACCACAGAACAGCCAATGACAGCCAAGCCTTTAATCACAGCTGTGTCAATCAGTAGAGTGCAGAGGGACATTTATTTATAGTTTTAACTATAACTATAGTTTTATATATCACACAGCTTAGACATTTGGATCAAATCAGACAGCAGACCTGTGTGAACGCATTGATATAAATAGCATATCTGAAGTGTGAATATTGCAGCCACAGCGACTTAATATAAACATGGGTCCCTTTCCTCTGTCTCACTCTGCTAAACCCATTGGAAATGCATTGGGTGCTTAAAGTTAAACATTTTAATTTTTTTATAATTAAACTACAAAACATTTCAAAAAGAAAAATACACGCACACTTGTCCTCAGTAAGCTGAACACATAAAAATTTGAATGGTGTTGAAAGGTGTAAGCGTTTAGGAGATGAAGCGCGCCAAAGTTTTGAGGATACTGACTAGTATAGTATAGAAATAAATAATGAAGATAACATACGTTTGCTCGCCTTCCAGGCGAGCCCACAATAACAAAATGCAATTCATCCTACTGCCACTAGATGGCTATAGAGTGCAAAGAATACATAGGATCCATCCTATGTAAAGTGCTGCCAGACTGAGGGAAACATAATTTATAGATATTCTTTCCTTGAAAATCTGTTATTTATTGGCGAGCCACGCAATCATACAATTGATCATCTAAATCAGGGGTCTTCAATGTTTTCAGGCCAAGGACCTCTTAGTTGAGAGAGAGAGATGAAGCTGGGACTTCCAAAACCTTTTCAGAGATTCATTCCATTGTTTGACAGCACAATCATCAGTGTATTTTGGATTAATGTCAATTTGCGTTTTCAGATATTTAACCATTTGAACTGTCAATACTACTCTTGAAGACCCCTGATCTAAATCCATTTTACAACAGTATAACCTCACCTGGCGAACCCAGTCGGGCATGGTGTGAGTGCTTGGGGAGCGGTGGTGGGTGTTGATGACAATGACAGTGATGATGATGGAGGCAATGACGAAGACCATGGTGAACAGCATGTACTTCCCGATGAGTGGAACAGCACTGGAGGTGGAAGGGATGAGCTCCACGATGACCAGCAGGAAGACAGTCAGAGACAGCAGGACAGAGATGCTGAGGGTCATCTTCTCACCTATAGGGACACATGGTCAGGGGCGTCACAAGGGTGGAGGGGCCTTCATTATTTTATACTTTAGCTATTGAAAAATAGCATAGGCCTATATATATTTTGAAAAGTCATGAAAATGTGTGCAAATCTTTGAATATATGTATTTTTTAAGCGAACATTTGTAACTAAAATTTTGCTTCTGGGGGGTCCCTGGAGCTAAATATTTTGAGATGTGGGTCCGTGGCCAACTACATATCATTTTGGGGGTCCTTCACATGAAAAAGTTTGAGCACCACTGACATTTCTTTAAACGGAAGGATTTGAAATCGGACTTGAATATAGACTGAAAAATTGCAGATCTACAAGCTCGGAGCGCGGCACTCAGTGTTGCACTGTGAGCTTGTATATCTGCTATTTTTCAATAGTTAAAGCACAAAATAATGCAAAACCCCCTCCCTCTATGAAGAACATTCATGGGGGTCTCGCAGTGAATTATTGTACCCAGGGCCCAGAATTTGGTGCAACACCCCTGGACACATACATCAAGTCAAGTCAATTTGACTTATGAAGCACATTTAAAAACAAGTTAAACAACCCAAGCTGACCAATGTGCTGTACATTATTAAAACAGCATAAACATTTTTACAAACAACAACATTAAAACAAGAGGATTAAATCAATTGTAGAAGGAAAGGTAGATAAAAACGTGTCATTGCCTGGGCAAGATGGAAAACAGTTTAGACTGCATGGTTCAAAGGCTATAGGGAGAAGGGTCACCAGCACTTTCGCCTATAACATATTCGCCTACACGCATTTGGTCCTTTCGCCTGCCATTTTCGCCTTGGAGGAGAGTCTTTTCACCTACCTGTCTGAGCCATTTCGCCTACCCTCAATTCTGCTGTCAGACTGTCCATGTTTGCAAATTATCTCTTTGTCATTTAAATATTATAGTGACTGTGACAGTGGTGTCAAGTGAATCTAACAGTTTACTTGACATTTATTATTTACATCACATTTTATTCCTAAAAAATGGCAAAATAGTTTTTTATGCCTGTTGACAGGCAAGGTTGATTCTATAGGCTAGCCTATTTAGGTGTAGCATATCTTATATAGACCTATATAGGCTAATAGCCTACATATATATTTTGTATAGCCTAATGTTAAAACAATATAGGCCTACAATACTGTTCATTTTACAATACTGTTCAATACTGCACCAAAGAATGTATAGTATCGGGACATGGATTAATTCATTATTTGGGCGCACCTGATTCCAATAGCTCTGTATTTATGTGATTACTATGGAGTGCATAGGATAGCCGTGTGTAGGTTTGACATGTAACACCACTGTCACAGTCACTATAATATTTAAATGACAAAGCGATAATATGAAAACATGGACAGTCTGACAGCAGCATTGAGGGTAGGCAAAATGGCTCAGACAGGTAGGTGAAATGACTCTCCTCCACGGCAAAAGTGCCCCGCGAAAAGACCTGGCGAAAATGTTATAGGCGATTATGCCTGACACCGGGAGAAGAGGTGTGTCTTTAGTTTAGAATTGAAAAGTATGAGGGAAGGGGAAGATCGGACAAGGAGTGGTAGGCTCCATAGCTTTGCCCTTTAGTTTGTCACAGGTCACCTCAGGTCATCCTCACTATCTGGCCCTTATATACCGGTATAATGGTGGACAAAGTACTCAACTCCAATATTTTGAATCAAAGTATAGATACTCCAGGTCAAATATTACTTAATGTGAAAGTTGCTCTGCCAAATTTGTACCTGAGTTAAAAGTACTGGAGTACCTGCTTTTAAAAATACTTAATTGTTCAAGTACATGCTTTGAAAAGTACAATTACAAACTACATTTTCCTTTTAATATCAATGCATTGCTGCATTAAAAGTTAGACTATTTCCAAACAATAAATAATAGTGAAAATAGCTAATCTAAGTGGTACTTTTTCTCTTTCTAGAAACAATTATTATTGTTATATTTTTGTCATTTTGTTTCAGTGCTGTTTGTTGTACTGTTGTGCTGCTGAAAGTATCAATCCACAGGGAAGATTCTTTTGGCATCCTTCACAGTATCATGTCAGCAGCCATATTAAAAACAGCCATCTAGTGATGTATAATACATGAAAGCAAAGGCCTGCTCGCAGACATGACAGCACAGAGGGTAATGAGGCAGGCCTCCACACTGGGAACGCGGCCAGATGTGCACTGGAGCACTGCAGTTTCAATAACTTAACACCTTATAAGCTGACATCCAACATGGAGGACAAGCTCTTGGCAAACAATATTCGCTCGAACTGTACAGGAGATAAACCCAAATGATCAGTGTTAGAACTAGATAACTAGAAAGATGCAATTGGAAATTCCAAGTGTGGTTGCCAATGATGCGGATTTCACAAATGAATTTCGTCTTACCATTTGAATTTCCCCTGTTCAAGTCAACAGGTAAAATTAATTCACTAATAGATTAATGGCCATATGGAGATCAATGTGTCAGTCCTTGTCCCTTTTATGCCCATATATGGAGATCGCTGATGTCATCAATATTAAGCCCATATCTTGGAAAAGCCCTATAAGGTCTATGATGTCTGACATCGATGAAGTCAGCCATCGCCATATTTGGGAAAAGTTTACATTTTAATTAAAGTCAATGGAGAAAATTAATTCACGAATAAATGTATATAAATTAAACTATATAATGTATCTCTTAGCAAATGATGAAGCCGGTCGATTTGACATATGGTCCAAGTGCGTGCTACCAAAACTGTGGGAGGAATAAAAAAGTTTACTTGGGAGACGATAGAAGATGGAGGATAAAAAATATAGCCTATTATGTAATTCTCATGTGGTCTATATATGGACATACCGGTACACGTGCCACCAAAACTGTGGAAGGAATTCCGTGGGAAAAAAATGTTTACTTGAAAGATGGAAGTACTATAGTCTGGTAATAATTAGTGTGGTTGCTATAGGCAACACACTATTGTTCTAGGTCCGGGAACTTTTATGACAGCTAAAGTTAACCTGTTTTTTGTTAACCTTTTAATTGAAGTTATCTGGGTTGCAAGGCCAGATATCTTGGACAATATAATGTCCAATCAGACAGGATTGGTCATGCTTCACTTGACATCACGATATTTAATCGCGACTCGTGTCAGTGCAACCACACTTGCAATTTCCCAGAATTGTGCCTAGTTATTTATGTGTTCCAATACACAACTTAATTGCCTTTGTTTGACTTTCTATTCCTCTAATATATGCACACATACATATGCACCACTCCACAGACACAATTACAGTATAGTGCCCTAAGTATCATTTTGGTTAGACCCTCGCCTAAGGCCACTTCACCAATGATTAGCAGCCATCACAGCCAGGTGTAATATCACCACTCTACAGTACATTCACCAGCCCACCATGGGCATACGCATGCACGCACGCACGCATGCACGCACGCACGCATGCATGCACGCACGCACGCACGCACGCACGCACGCACGCACGCACGCACGCACAAAGTTCAAGTTGACAGTGTGTGTGTGTGAGTGTGTGTATGTGTGTGTGTGTGTGTGTGTGTGTGTGTGTGTGTGTGTGTGTGTGTGTGTGTGTGTGTGTGTGTGTGTGTGTGTGTGTGTGCGTGCGTGTGCGTGTGTGTGTCTGTGTGTGATTCTTCTATATACTGCATGATTTTCCTGCCACCTCATTCATTCCATGTGTGCGCACTGAGATGAATTGGAAACAAGCGTCAACGTACCAGAGTCTGTCGGCAGATAGAAGACGAGGCCGGTCAAGAAGGAGAAGAGCATGCAGGGGATGATGACGTTGACAATGAAGTAGAGCGGCAGACGGAGCATAAGGAAATGGTAGGTGATGTCCAGGTACGGTGTGTCCAAGCAACAGGCATAGTACACCCAGTGCTTCCAGCCTCGGAAGTCCTTCATCACCCACTCGCCACTCTCCATGAAGTTACTCAGGTCAGGCCGGTCACTGTCCTGGTGAAGAGAAACAGCCAGGAAGACTTTTAACGCGCGACCTCGCCTCTCGCCCTTAGGGCGTCTTACTGTTTAGTATTAATATGGGTTCATTCAATTACTTAATCACTTAAGCCCTGTACTGTATGTAGGCCTACTTGTCGTACAAGTATTTTTCTTCCTTTTCCAGGAAGGAAGGACTAGCGGACATAGTCAATCTATAAACCCATAACGTATTACAGTATGACACGTGAGCTTGTAGATTGTAGGTTGATGTCTGAGTGGTACGGATCATTGGTGTTACCATGTTGACAACGACCAGGTTTCCATCATAGGTCCAGGTGCCCAGCTTCATGCTGCAGTTCTGGAGGTCAAAGGGGAAGTGCAGCACAATGATTTCACAGTAGCTCTTAAAGATGGCCGGCGGGTTCCATGTGATCATCCCTGTGTGTTCCAGCAGCACCTTGGTCTCATGAACGATTGCAAAGTCTCCGTCGGCGCTGTGGGCACAAATAAGCGCACAGGAAAATCCTCAGTGTGCATTTGTTATAATTCATGTATCTCTGGGCATCCGGGTGAATGATTATGGCACAGAGTGCCATGCTGTGAGCTTGTATATCTAAATGCCATCTAAATCCTTCAGAGGTTTTTGAAAAACTCATGTTTCTATCATGAGAGGTTCCCAAACGTTTTCATATCAAGGACACCCAAAATGAGTATTTGGCCACCGCCCCCCATCTCTAAATATTATGTATCAGGGAACCCCCAGAAGCAAATATTTGAATTACAAATGTTCGCTTAAAAAATAGATATTCAAAGATTTGAAAAAATGACAAGATTTTTCAAAAATAGCAGATCTACAAGCTCACAGCGCGGCACCGCTGTGAGCTTCTATATCTGCAATTTTGTAATAGTTAAAGCATAAAATAATGGTTAAAGTAATAATGCGGATAGGATTGATGTGTGTGTTTAGGCAGCACGAGAGTGGTGGGAGATAATGTTAACATGAGGGGACATCGGTGCCTGGGGCTTTGGCAACGTCTGGCCATGCACTGCAGTCAAACAGCCCGACCAACCAGCGCAGAGCCTGGGTGGTACAGGTTGTTGTGGCAGCGGAGGCTGGTTGTCAGGGAAAGAACAGCAGTGTGTGTCAGACACAGCATATGGTATAGAGAGGACCTGTGATACCAGGGGCCAGATTTAGCCTGATGCAATCTGAGCCTTTCTCCACTCAACACAATGGAAGTGAAGCAAAACGTGACTCGACAACATCCCTTTGAAGTCGTGTTGAGTAGGGCTGCAACTATTGATGCTTTCAGTCATTGATATCTTTAAATAATCAATAAATATTATCAATTTGTACTTTGTCGTACAACTGTGTTACGCAAAATAGGAAAGAAATTATCTACAAGCTACAAGCAAAAAAACGTTGATACTGTTTTTAAAATGACATAAGGATTTTTTGTCAGACTGGATGGAGAGGAAAGCTTACTTGTTGTAGAGAACCAGATCGGGCCGCCAAATGTCAGTGGATGGAACTCTTATCTTTTTGATACCGCCATAATCGTCCGGGTTCCATAGCAAGTTCATATCTTTCCATTGCTGAGTAAATGAACATAGAAAGGGCATCAGGTTATGCAAAAATATATTTCTGACCACGTTTCTCTTGGAAATGGAAAACATTTCCGGGATTTTATATATTTATTTACATTGTATACTTTTTAAATTTGTACTATTTGTACTATTATGCATGCGCAACATTTTCATTTTAAAGATACTCAATTCTTTGCATTCATTGAAGGAGACCTTACACAGCAAGTAATGTGTCTTTAGGCCATACTTATCTGTGCATTTACAGAGCATTTACAGAGTTCCAAAAATATGAGCTCATATTCATATAATTCACATTCACTAGGCCTATATAACCTTTCACAATAGCATTTGTAGCAGGTGTCCCTCTGTTGTGATTAGAAACAATTATTACACAAGTTACAAACCTGTTTTAATCGCACGTTGCTGCTGACAATCTGGTTGACCTCATCCTGCATATGGAGATAAACGATTCAACCATTTAGATTCTTGATCACAGTATGTGACTCTTAATAGGCATGAGGCGATATGGGATGGCTTAACCTCTCACCACACTGATGAGCTGGATTAGCTGAAGTCCAACAGTCACTACAACCGGATCCTTGAAGTGAGTGACAGGGCGCACAATCTTGTTGTAACCAGTGAAAAGGGTTTTGACCAAGCGGGTTTCATCCTCAGACGCCCAGGCAATACCTACAACAATCAGATAGGATAGAGATAGGATTCAGACTTAAAGGACAACTTAGTTTTTTGTACAATAAGGGTTCATATTTTATTAGACTGTAATTAGAGAAAAGAAAAGGTGAGTGTTTAAATGTTTTCATTTGCTGCTTTCTATCATTTTAGTGATTTTATCGATTTTGATTTCAGTGGGTGGGGGCATGCGGTAAGTGGCTATACTGTATGTCTTTTTAGACACAATAAGCCCTTAATTTCTTTATTACTATTTACAGTAACACTACTAGCCCCCATAAGCCACATCTATGAGAGATTGCTGAGCATCTTGGGAATGGGCTTATTGTGTCTAAAAATACATATTAAGCCACTTGTACGCATGCCCCACCCACTGAAATCAAAATCATCGCTAAAACTATAGAAAAGTAAATGAAAACATTTTAACACTCTTTTCTTTTCTCTAATGAGGCCTACAATCTAAAATATGAACACTTGTCGTAAAAAACGAAACAAAAAGTTGTCCTTTAAAGCAGTATGGTTCAAATATAGACAGCCATAACATGTGGGCACCCTGCCTGCAGTGATGCCACTAGAATCCCAATTCTAATTCACATAATTGAACTATTCAGCCTTGTTTTGTTCATAGTGGAACATGAAATCCTATCCGTTCATGAACAGAATTAGAAGTTGTCGTCACCACTGGAGACCACACAGGTCAGCCAGGGTCACTTTCCTACGTCTTCAGGAGACTGTCACAAGCAGCACCCACTGGTGCTGATGTCTGTGTAATATCAGATTTAATGTGTGAAAACCATCTCGTATTTCCAGAGAGCTATGTAGCAGCCTGCTTCTTCCATAGATGTAATTTGGACATCTATATAAAGTAATAAAAACAACAACAACAACAACAACAACAACAACAACAACATACAGTTTCAATTCTGCATGCTGTATTCTGGTGCATAATCTTTTGGAGATGAGAATTGTGTAAGGGTCATTTTGATAGAGATAGTGTTTCATTTCTACTATCCAGTATTTGACACAGGCCAGAGCAGTATCCCATTTCATTTTCCACATGACCTTGGGGGGAAGGCTGAATTAAAGCAACATGAACCATCGAATGATTCTTGACACATTTAGCTCACTAAACCCAGGACCCTCCGAACTTAACTATGCGGTTGTCTCGTGAAACATTGAAGCGGCAGCCGTAGGTTATAAAGTAGCATACAAATGTTCTTGTCAATCAAAGCATGTTATAGCTGGACAAGACACACAAGTAATTCACTTAAATTAAAATGTGTTTAGTTATCATTTATGTTGTTCCAACAACACTAAAGTCATATAGTACATCATTCATGGAAGAGTCGTCCAACAATAGCGACTAGGACCTATACTTTAAGTTAAAATTTTACTTAGTGTCATGCAAATCAAACATCTGAGTTAAGTAACCCTTTTCTTTCTCTGGTTTGCCAGCATGGACTAATTTCAGTGTCCAATCCTTACCTGTTAAACATATTAGATGAAAACCGAAAAATAAAAGCTTCATTCTTGTCAATGCTTTCTTGTAAATCCAAAATGAAGACTCAACTTCAAGTTGTTGCCTGCTGGCCCCTAGGAGAATGAAAAAGTATCTCCCTGCTTAAAGGATTCCTAGAGCACTGGCGCCCAATTACTTACAGCCGAGTTTTCCCGTTAGCAGTATTGTTTTCCTCTGACACCGTATGTGTATGACTGACTGCCAACGTTTGTCATTTGAGAGCCACATTCTTTGTCATCTGTTATAAGCCCAACATGCCACAGTAATCTACCACTGAAATATCCCATCGTGAAATAGCCCACACAGAACATAACAGGTGCAATGACAAGCCCTGGCTGCTTTTAAAGGAATGGCATTTGCATGTTTAGATGGACATTGAGAAGAATCGGAACAAACAAACTGGACTCTTTTGACCCTCGAAGATGTAACAACAAAGCTACCCTTGAACCTTGTACCATTATTGTTGTACTCGGCCCTACAAAGCCAATTGAACTTTATAATAATAATGGGTTTAAAAGTGTTTCAACTGGTCAGCCAAATGAGATATCGGCATATAAGTGATATTACACTAATTGTCTCTGCCAGGCCGAAAGGCATGGGGAGACGGCATGGGGAGACTATGTTTTGCACCCTGTCCGTCCTTCCGTCTGTGAACAGCTAATCTTTGGCACCGTTGGCACGATGGCAGTGAAACTGTACACGCACACTCCCTGGGTGCCAGAGCAGAACCTCTGCCCCCAGTTTTTCACATGGGCCTGTTATAGCGCCACAAGGAGGCGGATTTCTGCAAAACACATTTAAGAGAGTAGTCTACTAATACAGATTTTGTCCAAGATTCACACAAATCAGTATCTCTATAGTCATTAAACGAAACGGGTCTGATTTTTCATATTCCTTCCCGATTGGCTAAGATTTGCTTCCAAAGTTTGCAGGACAAAATCCCTCAAATCATGAACACTGCATGCAATTTTGGTGAAATTGTGCTCACGCATTCCCAATAGGCTAAGGAAGAAATTCCACTTCAACATTTTCAAATCAGCCTCATGGTGGCGCTATAACAGGCTGATTCGTGTTTTCACCTACAGTGTAAAACTTTGTATGTGCACTCCCTAGAAGAGGCCAAGGAAAAACATTGGCTTCCAAAGTTTGCAGGATTGGTCAGTTTTGAACAAAATGCCTCAAATCATGAACGCAGCTAGCGCTTTCCGTGAAACTTTGCACGTACATTGCCACTAGGTCACCAGCCACCAGCAGGTCTGGCGGAGACCTGTACTTGGAAGAGCACTGCTTCTAGTTTTATATCTCTGTTCTTGAGGTAATTGTTTATCCCCCAAAATCATGAAGGCTAGGGTAGAGTATGTTGATCAATGGTTGAAAACAATGCAGACAGTGCTTATGAAGACATTTGTAGTATCTAGAATATGTTAGTTCATTTAAAATGTTCTTATTCCGTTTTGTCTTATTTTGTCCAGTCGCACACTTTGAATAGATTATTAGTCATAGACTTAATTGAATAATTCTCAAAACGTCCACTGAATGTTGCAACAGCCATGTGTTTTCCAGATGGCCGGGCACTACACCCATGTGGCCCTCTACACCTGCCCAGCCCTGCTGAGCCAGTGATGGGTCGGGCAACTCAATTTCCTCACGGCACCAATCTGTTCAATCAGCCAGTCACTCAACAACTAGTCTCATTCATCTCACTTAAGGACAAATGACCATGTTGGCAATGGCTGAATTAAGAGAGATTTGTCTCAACCCCCCTTCCGCTCCGCAGATCACCCACCCCTTTTCCCTATCAAGCAGACCACCTGAGTTCACACGCACACTGCTCTGCCTCGCCTCTGCGCTGCCATGTAAGCACTGCAGTGTTCATTTCGCCGACTAAAACTATGACGAAAAATGTTCGTCGACTACCTTTTTCACTGACGAAAACGAAATGAAAACGAAATAAAAAGTAAGATATGAAAGACTAAATATATTTTCAATTTTGTCAACAAATAAAAACTAGACTGAAATGTTAGGTATAGGGACTATATGGGAGAAGAGATCCAGTAGAACAAAAAGTCATTTTATGAATGGTTGCGCACGGGTGTTGCACTCTGAAAATAGCAGATCTACAAGCTCACAACGCGCCATGCTTCGCTGCGTTGTGAGCTTGTAGCTCGGCTATTTTCAGCATTCAACCAAGTGTAAAATCAACCATTATGACGCCATCAAGGCCCGCCAAAAGACATTTGTGACAAAATCAACTGTACATTTAGTCGACTAAAATGTTATATTTAGTCGACTAAAACTAAAACTTTTCAGATGACTAAAATATGACTTAAACTAAAATTTAATTTTATTCAAAAGACTATGACTAAACTAAATCAAAAATTGTTGTCAAAATTAAGACTGCATGTTAGCGAGGGCAAATCATTGAATCGGCTCAGTAAACCAGGGTACTGACATATTTATTTTTATTTTTATTTATTTTTATTGTTTTTGTATTCGAAATGTGACTACAACAGTACTGGTTCCCGTACAGGAAGCGTACTGACCAGTACAACACTGGTTCCAGTAACAGCTCTGAAGAAGACTGGACAGTATTTTTAGCTCTCTTCGTGTGATGAAAATGGTCATGGAATATATGAATGATGATGCCACTGCTGGGGTTGGATGAACAATGGACAGCATGCTGGATGTTGTGGAAGATTATGGGGATTAGGGTTTCCATGATAGAGAGTATTAAGTGCATTATAACCATGATTATGTTATATATATCTGTGTGTGTGTGTGTGTGTGTGTGTGTGTGTGTGTGTGTGTGTGTGTGTGTGTGTGTGTGTGTGTGTGTGCATGTGTGCACGCGTGCATACGTGCATGCTTGCGTAGGCCTACAGCATATCTACAATATCTACCTACCTACCTATCTATTGTGAA
Organism: Nannobrachium achirus; assembly: GCF_963921795.1. Taxonomy (NCBI): domain Eukaryota; kingdom Metazoa; phylum Chordata; class Actinopteri; order Myctophiformes; family Myctophidae; genus Nannobrachium; species Nannobrachium achirus. The sequence continues at coordinate 26,405,468 of NC_137829.1, forward strand.
AGTAACTATATTCAATAAGTAAAAACATAATATGTAAGCGAAGAACACTGATTATGAGATGTGTGTCTAAGAAATCTAATCACACAGTAGGCCTACTATGTGCCTATATGTGATGCCATATACTGGCAAATATATTTGACATGTGGATTAACTGAATATTTTGGTTTATCTTAGAATTTGTATACTTGGGCCAGCTATCTCTGTGGGAGGAAATCAACAGAGAGTAACATGTAATCAACAAAGAAGAAAGGTCACTTATGTCATGGATCACAGACACTGTCACATTTAGACTCATTACTGTGAATAAGGCACAGCCATCACACAATAAAATTGGCAAACATTATTGGATGTGCATGAGGAGACTACTGTCATGGAGTCATCACAGCAGATGTCTAATCGGTGCATAGCTTCCATGGTTTGGTCTATTGCCTTTTGCACCCAGTCAGCGCCTAATGTAGATGAATGTATAATACATTTGAAAAAAATGGCTGATTGTGGCTGGTGGAAAGCCATACAGCTGGAAGACGAATTTCCATTTTGTGTACAGCCAACAAAAGGTAGGTATGAATCCGTCACACAATAATTTGATGTGATGCGGTCCCAAAAACCTAGTGATTAAATGTCAAGTGAGGACAGCTTCTGAATTGCAAAGCAGGCAATGTTTGTGGGCATGTTTAAAAAGAAGCACAGGGTGAACAATAGCTGAATGAACAGAGAAGATTACATTTGACTGTTTTAATATTTGGGCAGGCAGTGATCTCTGTGAACAACCACTTAATAGGATTTTACTTCAGATAAGGAGACAGCTGTGTCCTTCATTGAGGACAACTGTATCCGTACCAACAGACACAAATAGAGAATAGTTGCTAGCAGACACTATAGTAATAGTATGCCAGCTTGTCTGAGTGTAACAATCAGGTTTGCCTTTAAGCCTAGTAGAGTTATCACTTGGTAGGGAAAGTAATAACGCCTTGATGTTTGCCCAGGGGAAAGAACATTATTTTTAAGTGTTTCAAACAATTCACCTCACTCCCATCTAACTGAAATGTCCACCTATTCAAGAAGTCAAAGTCGGTATTCAGATCACTCAGCAAAACTAAATGCCCCATATATTTTTTAAATGTAAAAAAGAGAGCTAAAATGCCCTTTCAAATGCAAAGAATATTACCAAAACATTGCAGTAAGAAAAACAACCCATGGTCGTCTTTCTTGAACACTCCCCTTGACCAATGAGAAGCCTAATCCACAATGAAGTATCATAGAGCAATCAATCCGAGATGGCATAAATCACTCACTCCAAACTAGTCACTTCTAGTCTCCCTGCAATATCTGGTGAAAATATGTACTGTATACTGATCAGTATTTCTTTATGTAGTAAATGGCATAAAGGTGCAAGCATTGTAAAGGGCATGCATGGCTGTGATTATAAACAATAACATAGATATATTTTAATTCACAATCATGATTTGCACCATACTGGTTCAAGATAAAGCAACATATTTAGAACCTGCCTTTGTAACTTGTGTAAGCCAAAAACAGTGGTAACACTTTGATCTCATAATGAGCTGCCAATGAGCTCACTATGGCATGACTGGTTTTTGGAAATTACATGGAAGGATTGCTTGTGGATAATTAACCCTAAAATGCATAAATCCCATGTGAGGTTGTTTGCATATATATCTAGCAATTAAAAATCTCATGGATGCACAGAGAGCGCGATGCCTAAGGTACTGTGGATTTTGATTTAATCTCACAGTGAATGACTGTGATTGACGTGTTCCCAGAGGGGTTGCTGTACAATCATATGTGGCATCTAGCATTACCCGTCACTCCGGATATGCAGATTTGAAGAAAGATGGCCCCATTTGCCTGTGTCATCGTGGAAGGTCAAATAAAAATGTAATTGTCGACATTTGTCGACAACAAGTTGTCATTAAATGACTACTTCCCCTTTTTGTCAACCATTTCCTGCAATTAAAATGTACCATACAAAATGGTGATGCCAATTCCAGAGCTTAATTGAACACATTCAGATGAGTCGTGCAGTTTCTGCATTTCTCAGCGAAAGGTTTAATAAATTAAAGTGTTCATGCACAAATTATGTACAAAAGCATTACAGTAAAAAAACAAAATAAACAGCACAAATAATCCTCTTTGAACAAGAAAAGTTATATATATTGTTTTAAACTTCAGGCAAATATAACAAAGCACACATTGACTGGTTGCTTTCTGTGAGGAAAGGCTCAAATGGTAACTTGGTAAGAACCGTAGGTTACATAAAAAGAGATAAGGAGGTAAAAACACAATGTCATAAAGGTGCTCCTCAGTACGTCAGTAGATTTCCAGCTAAATAATTTTTCACAGAAAGAAATAATTGCACAATAGGTAGCTATAGGGATCTGGAATGTAAAATCCCCAGTGTTAACTCGGAGGGTAAAGGAGGCCACATGGTCCATCTGATGTCCGAACTGTCTTCGGACAGGGTAGGTTATAACTACAAAATGTATTCATAAATCATAACTTTGCTTGGGCAGTCTCAGATAAATCCTGGATGTTCTGACTGTCCAAAGACAGTTTAGACAGTGTGATTAGTCAGGAGTTGGGTGGGTGTGAGCCATTTAGTTTTGTTTTTAGCCCAAGGCTTCATTCTGATGCTAGCCCAGGGTACTTCACTGCTGTATAGAAGTTGCACATTTTTATATCAACGTCTTTAACAAGCATGTAAAATCATATAAATGGCATATTTAATGTCTAAAATATATAAATAATTTACAAACAAGCCTGGCTGCCTGCCTGGCTGTGTGCTTGTTGGTGTGGCTCTCTGGCACTCTCTGCTACAAATCTCACAATATCAAGCCAGACAGTCTTTTTCAGACAGGCCTTCTGAAAAACATTCGGCGATCAGATGGAGCATGCAGGTCCCTTCAGATTTAAATGAATTAACATTGAGGTTTTACTGTGTAACTACTACATCAGGACAAACAAAATCAAAGTCACAGGGTTTCACAATCTTTAACACATGCTGGGTTACTGCTAAAAAGCTACACAGAAACAAAGAACCTGCAAAATTCATACTGGCCCATCAGCTTTAAGAAAAGCCCCGACAAAAATGGGGAGACATACAGTACATACAAGTGTAAGGTACATCATCCACACCCAATACAGGGGAGGAAGAATGTTAGGTTCAGCACTGGTCCATAAAGAGGGCATAGGGGGGGGAAAAGTATTAGACAATGTAATAAAAAAAGATTTGTTCAAGTCTTTACACAAAAAAATAATTATTATCAAATGGCTGTTCTACAAAAAGCAGTCCTTCCTCATCTGCTTTCAGAAGAGCACATCAGAGTTTTTAATGAGCACCTCCACCACCTGTCTTTGATGGCGGATGTCATTGAGTGCTGTCATGGCGTCCAGGTCTGGGGCTCGCATGAGGGTGGGCCCAAACACAATGCCCAGGTTCTCTGCGGTCATCAGGTTGTCTTTTGCATTCTGCGTCACCCTGCAAAAGTACATGATTGTTTTTAGAACACTGGTTCCCAGACAGTAGGTTCTCTCATTTATTTCGAGATTTTTCAATGGAACATTTAGACAATATCACAACAGACACATTTATAGTAAAACATATTTATTATTATTTTATATATTATTTCAAAAGATTTAAAAAAAGGTTTAAACTAAAACAAATCACATCTTTTCATCAATTGAAGAGTATTCCAACATTTTTCAAAAGTATTTAATAAATAAAACAAACTAAATCCAAACCATTTTGTCAAAATAAAAGTTTAAAAAGTAGTGAAAATCGCAGATCTAGAAGCTCAAAGGCAGTGCAAAGCGTCGCCTTTGAGATATTTTCACTAGTTTGGGTCCCGGGCAAACGTCTAACATAATATGTGGGTTTACTATGGATCATCACTCACCTATTTAAATGTGCCATGAGGTATTTCAGAGTTTCACTGTGTGATGGGGGCAACAGTGCCAGAGCTTCGCGGAAAGCTTCAAGTTTCTTTTCGGGGTCTGTCATTTCTGGAAAGCAGTGATAAAACATGCTGTTATAAGAGCCACTTGATCCACAGATACTCAGACCTCTCTAATCATGAGGGGTCTCACTGAGATTATTTGTACTATTCTGTAATCCTGTAAAAGTAAAAGTATCATTTGCTGTGAGGACATGACAGTCTATACAAATCTGCAAGGTAAAATATTCAAGACTTAAGCCATGCTCTGACATTAGGCTCACGTTACAAAAGTGTGACTGTGATCAGAACTGTTGGTTTAACAAAAAATAGAAAAGTAGTTAAGAACTGACTTTCCATTTATGAAAATGTTTTTAGGAAATAATGAAACTGTGGGAGCCTAGTCTGTGATGTCTTGACACTGAATCATTCTGTATGCCATGCAGGTTCCTGTATCCATAACAATAAGCATAATTAGGTCCCCCAGCAAGGTAGGTGCTGTAAACACGGAAACAGCACTTATGACCTATCTTTACTAATATAACTGCAGTACATACTTTACTGGACCAGCTAAATTGTTTGTAGAGGAAATGACCAAACTAACTCTTTCGCCTCCCTCAACAACCAACATTAAAAATGCCCACAGGCAAAGATTATTACTGTGGATCTGTTATGCCTGGTTTATACTTTGTCCTATGTTGACAATGTGGACCGAAAATAGCGAACATATAAGCTCATGAATCGTTGTGAGCTTATAAATCTGTCCGCAACTAAATTGTACAATGGAGCATAAATTAGGCATGATTAATCTAGACAATGTGAGCAAAGCATTACTGAAAACGTGCTTGCATGCTCAGCAAAAGAATCATAATATAAAGAGTAAAAAAAAGAAAGAAAGAAATTGATTAAATGGTTTGACAAAACTACAGACAGTATACAGTTTGACTTACTTGCAGCCTCGATAAACCTGGGGTAGGCATCATATGAGATGATTGGAACAGGCAGATCCCTCAGATAGAGTTTCAGTGCACCTGTGATGATATTGATGTCTTCATAAGCATCCACTGAGATGTCCGTCTTCTCACCATCTGTGAGGAGACACGACAGTATGGAGGGAACACAAAATGTGAGCTTGAAAATAAGAAAACTTTCCTCGTCAGAGGATTAAGCTTATGTCTCAGAATAAAGTGAGGAATATATCTCGCTAGCCTCGAGGGGGGGATGAATCTCTAGACTATTAGTCTGAATACAAAGTGGCTTCTATCACTCGCCTGAACTGTTTTACTCTGACATTGTCTTCATTTATGCGTGGTATTCAGCATAGGCTGTGGCCTAATTCTACTGGGCGGTCTGAATATCATCACAGTGCTGTGAGCTGGAATGACACTCTGTCATGGGTGATCTCCCAAATGCAGCTAAGACTTTAGTTTAGCCTATAGCTGCGGGGTTTTTCCTACAGTTAAAAGTCACGCTGCACTGGGCTACCAGGATAGACTCATTGTCACCACCGCCTCTTAAACTGGAACACCGTTTCTCAACCGGTGGTCCATGGACCAGTAATATTCCATGGCAATAATTACAGGTGATCCATGAGATAAAGGTTTTCAAATATTCAGCAAATATAATTTATAATGTAGCCTTGTTTCTTTGGGTGGGCAAAACCGCCACCGAATCGAGCTTTAAGATCATTAATGAAAATATTAATATTAAAATAAAATAGAAATTACTAAGTTATGCCTTCTTATATACATAATATATGCATATTGTTGTGGGGAGGTCCGGTGGGATGGTCCACTAGGATTGTTCAAAATATTCTTGTGGTCCAGAGGTCTAAAAGATTGAGAATCACTATAAATGGTGCATTTATGGTATATAGCTTTACAGAGATTGTGCATTATTCACCCATTCACACACAGTCACACACACATTCATAAACCGATGGCAGAGGAAACCATGTAAACCAACCTGCTCACCGGGAGCAACTAGGGGTTCAGATTCTTCGACACTAACTCTGGGGGAGCCCGGGATCGAACTGGGAACCCTTTGGGAACCCTCTGTGTTCTAATGACAGTTTCTCTACCCCTGAGCCACTGTAGCCTTTCTCCTGACCCCTCACTGTAATGGTCTGCGTTGAGTGGACCATGTCCGGATATGTTCCCAGACTGACATTAATCCCTAACAAACTGCATCACTTTTGTGCTTAATCTGAAATGTCCTCAGAGCCTTATGTAAACACATTGCAATGTTAGCATGTCACGTCAGCAGTTGTATCGAATGCTGATAGGGATCTATAAGCAGTGGTGGAAAGTAACTACTGTAAGTACATTTACTTAAGTACTGTACTTAAGTACAGTTTTGAGGTACTTTTACTTTACTGGAGTATTTCCAATTATCAGTACTTTTAATTATCAAAACTTTAGTTACAGTAGTTACTTTGTAGATTTGGATTATTATTACAAAACATAAATTACCCACTTAATCCCTATATGCATTTAGGCCATTTGAAAATAGCCGGCTATTTTCAAAAGATTGTTATACATTTGAAAACTTGAAATGGGATAATGACTAGGCTATTTTTACTTTTGGTACTTTAAGTACATTTTGATGCCAATACTTTTGTGCTTTTTCCACCACATGTCTATAAGACATTCTGTGTGAAGTGAAACCACTGGCCTAATCCATAGCAAAAAAGATAATGGACACTCTGGACAGAAAACTTGCCTCGGTCAAACGCTGTCTTGACATCTTCTACTGAATCGCTGAATCCAGACACTCTGTAGAGCCCTTCTGACTTGAGACCTAGAGAGAGACGACGACAAATAGGTTTCATTCATCACGTCACATGGAATTCTTTCCACCATTACACGATTAATGCAGTCAATTTACCTTCATAAGACTTCTCGGGTCATATGGCCACAAAATGCTCTTAAATATGCATATAAGAAATTAGCGGCCAAACGTCTGCAGTATCACAAGGGGGAATAACATGGACAGATGCAAATAGTTTTCTGCATCAGTGAACAAAATAATAAAGACATAAATCAAACTTAGAGCTGGTTACGCACATGTATTAGACACCAGACAATGAGTGAGAGATGAGGGGGTTCCATAGTTGAATGATTTGAACTGAAATGCAATCAACTTCGCCAGCAGGAAACAGTAATCTATTCCTCATTACACAAGTACAATTACTAGCACTCTCAGCAGCCCTCTTAATCATTACTGCATAAGACCAACACTAGAGTCATTAATAGAAAATACAGACATTTTCACAAAAGCAGGGGAATCGATTAAGATTTGCATCCTAAACCACTAAAACCAGGAAAGCATCTGTGTCATTAAGAAAATACAAATTAGGGTTTTATTTTGGACCACACTACTATGATTATGTAAATTATTGCGCTTCTCAACATGGGGTCCGGGGACCGGGGATCCCCAGGGGTCCTTGAGGGGGGTTCTATGGGATCATCCCCAGCTAAATGATTGATAGTTGGGAACCAAATGGATCCTTACGGGTCTGCAACTCAGAGCCTACAAATGGAACAATCTGTTACACTGTCAGGGTTAACCTCACACTGGGGATTTTACAGTGTTGTTTGGCATAACAGATTAAAATGGTATGAAATGAGCGCCCGTGCCATAATGTGTGTCAACTGGGGGTCCTTGAAATTAAAAAAAGGTAAGGATCACTGGTTTACGGCAGATGTAAACAATACTCTAATGTAAATAGAGGGTGGTTCCACCTTTTTTTTCCTCTGAGCCCACCTTTATTACATCTGACAAAACCTGAGACTCCCCAAACGTGCACACTTGTGTTAACCATATTGTGAGCGTGTAGCTCTGCAATTTCTCAATATTTTCTATAGTTTAAAATGTAGGGAATACCTCCTAAACAGACATGCCCCAGTTTGTCAGTTTGGGCACCTATAGAGCATGAGTGCATCTTTCCTTTCCGACATGTCTCCATTCCAACACTAACCCTATCTCTTACTCTAACCCTAACCTTAACCTCTATGGAAGTGTTGCCACTACGACAATAAGAAGTCACTGTCGGAGTGGCGACATGTCGGAATGGAGAGCGCCCCCCATAGAGCATAGGGCATGACAGTGGGTGTGGTTTACTGGTGCCACTAAAAAAAATCTCCCATTAATTTTCCCTATATAGACCATCAATCGTTTTAAGCCTAGAATCAAGCCATCCAGTATCCTGGTGAATCATGTCCATGAAACATTTGATTCTGTGAAAAGACAAATATTCAAAATAGCCAAACAAAGGGTATTTATTAAATGTAGTATGTCATAAACTTAAATATTTGTTTTGACAGAATCAAAGGTCATGATTCACCAGGATCCTGGATGGCTCGATTCTAGCCTTAAAATATTTTTTGTAAAAGTCTATGGGGAAAATGAATGGGAGATTGTTTTAGTGGCACCAGTAAACCACACCCACTGCCATGCACTGTTATAATGAAGTATTGGATTGTGCGCCCTCCCCCCCACACACACACCCCTGAACTAACCTCGTGACTCTATCTCTCGTATACACATGTCCACCACCATGGGTCGCGCTGTGTTGTGAGCTTTCACCAGGGTCGTGAGGTCGCAGCTGTAGACTTTACGGACGTGTTTCAGGTCTGGCTTGCAGTCGTTCGGTACCGTGGTTGAGCAGTGTTTGTGGACATTCATGCCACAATCTATAGAGAGATGCAGAAAAGTAGAGCAAGAGGCTTAACAGTGTTACAGTATAAGGTGAATAACACAATCAAATCCTGTGCAAAAATTTGCTAAACTAAATCTTGAAAACATGAAGCAACAAAAACAAATACTGTAGTGATTTCCCCCCCTCTTCTTATTTTTTTAAACTAAGAGGTACCAAATTAACATTCAGCTCATGTGTTGTTCATTTCACTTTCATTGGATGGTTTAATTGGCGCTTTTGCTTGCTTAGGTCTAAATCCCCTTAATCAATATTTGCTGTCAAAATGTCACAGGAACACTGGACAACTACTGTCAGCAGCTGGTGACATCACTCTGGTCAGCTGCCAGGCGTGTCATTGGGGTCACCTTGAGCACTAGAGTGGAACGCAGCTCCACAAACAACCAGTCATTTATAAATAAAGAATAACTCATCCAAAAAGCTAATCAAGGAATAGAAAAACACCTCAAATGTCAGATTTCAGGACGGTAAATGAACCCAATATTTTGCTGTTATATTGAAAGCCCACACGTTTGTGTTTTTGTATTATTATTTGTAAAAGCTCAAGGTTCTGATTACTTTGTGTTGTTATTGTGTACTGCCAATTCAAATGAATGGCATTTGATCATTCTTAGATGCTATATGTGTGGGGAATGAGGATTCCCCTTATTTCAACTTGCCATGTGAAATCTGTGGCCTGATCACAGTATCTATCTCTGTGGATGTTCAAACAGTGTCTTAGTCATAATGATCATCTGGGTTTTGCCTTCAGCGGTGCATGACAGTACTGTGTGCCAAAAATAGCAGACCTACAAGTTCATAGCGCGTCACATCCGCGACACGTTGTGAGCAGGTTAGTTTATTTTATTTTATGTTGTGGTATCCGTTAAAATTTCATTTGTAATACAAAGAAAACAAATCTAAAACCTATATTTTTTGGCAAAAAAGGCTGAAGCCATAGCGTATTACACCTACCCTTTTAAAAAAGAAAGATAAGATGAAAAATTGTCAAAATGGAGAGTGGTTTTAAAAATGATCTTATTGTTAAGTCATTTTTTGAATATGTTGGGTATTTTTTAAGTATTTCTTTGAATATGTTAGGTTGGCTCTCTCTCTCTCTCTCTTGTAGGGAGCTCAGCAGCCCACAGCAAGCCAACATGGAGACTGACTCCAGCACTGCTTTGTAGCTGAGGCTCTTTGAGGGAATTTAGAGGCTCAGTGGAAACAATGTGGCCTGCAGCAGGGACAGTCATAGACCCTGCTGCATGCACACTCCATTCTCCTCCAAATCTGAGCTCGCACACAATGGCTGTGTGTGGAAGGAGCAATTCAGACGCTGCGGGCTACACTAGACCTAGTTTCCCACACGAAAATGGGGGCAGCCTCTCCAAACTCTCCCTGAGCTTTCTCCAAGTTCTGAAAGGGATTTCTTCATTTTCCCGACAAAATGCTTTGTGCTTTTGATATACATTTTTTTTACCTCAAAATTTGATAATTTTGCTCATCAGGATGATTCTCGTCTTCCTTTTCCGTTTTCTTTTGAACAACTATTCGATCGATAAGAAGAAAAGGATCCCCTATAGTCGTACTAGACTGCTGTTCTCAGCATATAATTTCACATTTTGATTAATATGGACCCCCTGAGAAATGTGCACACAGCCTGTATTTATATGCATTGATGCAGAAATGTAATTACTTTTAAGAGATGATTCTCTTAAGGATATGAGACAGGCAGCGTAATAGAGGGCACTCTGTCATCAGACACAGGTCTGGAGTTGTCCACGTGTGTGTGAGCACACTGATGGCCCTGGGGTCCCAGGTGGGGTGGGTGAGGGAGAAACAATGGCCCCAGGGACACCCTGAGCCTGGAGACAGAGGAGGCTACGCAGTAAAAAATCATGTGAGGATTTAACTGCATAAAAATAGATGCATATAAGGGTGCATTTTATGCTCTTGGAGCTAAATGAAGACTGATGACTTTTACAGTATTTTTTTACTGCACTGTCAGCTCTATCTCTGTCGCCATGGTGAGAAGCACAGCGAAGCACAACGATCAGCCGTTTTTCTTTTTTGGCTAAAAGGTTCTAATGCTGATGAGAAGTGGTTGGTGGGGGTAGGGGGTCGCTGGTGGCTTATCACCACATTATCACCATATCACACATCTACAAAAGGACCCCATCATGTCGGGTACTAGTCCACCAACATATTATTGCGCACGTCTCTGGCCTGGAACGGTGGCTGTACTGGCTGTTTTTGAGTGTTTTATGTTGTTTTTGGGGAGGATAATTTGTTTTTTCCAACAAGAACTGAAGCTGAATTGAGGTTGAGCTATGGGTGACCTAGCTCTTTGGTTGAAGCTGCTGAATTTTAATGCATGTGGAAACGGAGCTCCTTCCCCACGCTCCGAGCCCCGCTCCTCATTAAAGAGACATGCCAGCTTTGTTTTCCTTCACAGGCATGATGGGATGAGAGGCTGGGGGGGGGGGGGGTACTCCGATGAGCAACAGTGATGCCAGGTTTTGCGAGAGAAACAAGCAGCCAAGTCTACGAAAACAAGCCCCAAAAAAGCGACTAGGCTACTTTAAATCATTTGAAAATAGCTTGTATCTTTTTCAAAAGATCTTGAAATAAAATGTGGAAGATCTTTGAAACATTCTAATACCAAAAATCTGGTACCACCGCTTCCTGGCACAAAACATTTTCAGATGGGGGTTAGGTTATAAATACATACTCATTTGAGGGTCCTTTGCGTGAAAATGTTTGAGAAAACATTAGAAAACAAGCCCTGTAAGCAACTAGACTTTAGCCCCCCAAAAAAACACAACCCGCAACTAGCAAAATTAACAAGCAACTTTACAGGAAAAATGTGCCCAAAGTCGCTTATAATAAGCAGACCTGGCAACCCTGGATGAGAGGCTGGGGGGGGGGCTACTCCGATGAGGAAATGTGGCACAACAAGCAGTGGCAGAAGCTGGCTTCCTGGCACTCGGCCAAAAACAGTTCACACATACAGAAAAGAAAAAAAGAAAAAAAGGGGGGTGGGAGAACATTTTTTTAATGCAAATTCAAAGCATCATCTGATACTTTGTTGCCCCAGTTTCAAGTAGGCTAGCTATGGGTTGAGTCTGAAGGAATGACAAAATAAAAAATATAAACAAATAGGCCTACTCCAGAAAAAAAGGAAAGAGCTTTTCCTTTGACCGGTTGTCTGCTTTCTAAACCAATAAATAACACATCAATAATTAATGTGAGTGCCCCCACAGATATGTGTGGCTCACTTTGTCCCATCAATAAAACATCATCACACATTATAGTGCTATTCGTGATGAAAACCCATTTCTTGCAAGCGTCTGCTGCAAAATGGAAGTCTCAATTATTGACAGCCACTGAGGAAAAAATATATACTAAATCCCACTGAATTGCAATTTTGGTAGGTTAATAAATTCCCTTAAACCGCAGATGAATAGGAATAAAAAACAAAGGACCACTGCATGACTGTATACCGTATAATACGGTGGGTGAGTCTGTGTTATAGCATGGTGACTGCTAAGCGAATGAATGCAGAGACAGAGTGTTCAGCCAAACACTGCCGCCTTGCCTAAATGTCAGTCCTATGGTAAGCTAGCTACTGTAGCTTCGTAGCCAACCAACCAAGCTACGATGGGGGTGGTGTTCCTTCTCCCCCAATCTGAACCCGACAAGTAGAGGCAGAGAAATATCTCTCATTGTGTCTGTATAAGAACTATGACAACATGGCAGAATAGAGATGTCCTGGCCACGATAAACATAGCCTTGGGAGCAAAAACAATGAGTCCATTGCTTCAGAAAAGGTGTAGTTATTTTAATATTCTAAATTGTATCAGTTCACATCCAAAAGTGAACATATACTGCACTGAATCTTGCATTCACCGGTCAAATGAGAAGCAACCAGGTCAAAAGCAAAGCATTAATATTACTTACAATTATCTATTACATCACAGTAAATCCACAGTAGGCATAAATGTTCATTTCACTATGTTATACAACCCTTTAATCTATAGGGCCTGGTGGGATTTTTAGATTAACACAGTTCTACTCATACCACAAACGACTAACGACGTAACCCATATGCAGAAATAAGAACTTTAAAATCCACGATTACATAAACTAAGTAGAGAAAATTAAGTAACCCAGAGCTTACATTTGCACAGAGTACACATTGGAGTAAAAATGAAGATTAAATTAAGACTACATTAGAACAAAATGTACCTGCACATTTGACCCCTTGAGCCATCAATCCCCACATAAAGTTGGCACACTGTTCACACCAGTGAGGACCTCGAAAGGTGTGCACCTGGAAAAGGGTGAGAGAGAGAGAGAGAGAGAGAGATATCAGATCAGATCAGATTACTGATTATGAAGAGAAAGCAAAAGATAGCCTTACATCCCAGCTACAGACAGTAGACTCGTCAATGTTAACGTATTGAAATGAGGAAGATCAGGATGATTAAATCTGTAAAGGAAACAATGGTTGTTTAAACAGACTCTAAAACTGATGGGGAGTGTGCCAGAGCAGTGATGGCATTGCAGCTATTGTACAGTGCGATATGACAGACACCAAAGCAATGTAAAGGTGCAAGTTGTCATGGAAATTTGCTATGGAAACAGTAGGACGCTGCCTTGCTCAGGGAGCCCACACTCTACCAGGTAACAACGGCCCAGCCAATCAGGAAAGCCCCGACGAGACATCAGCGGGTGACAGGGAGCCACCTCCCTGCTAGGTGTTTTTAAACATGATGACAATGGTGGTTACAATACACAAGCTCATTAAATCCCACAAGAAAGGCTGAGGCCTGGAACCAATATGTCACTTTGGCACAGCAGCTGTAGGTTTTGGCAAGCATGTCCCTGTGCAGGTTCTTAGACAGTCAGCAACCATTAGTGGCTTTCCCAAGAATGGGATGTTTCTTTTTGTTTGTTTTTGAGTCTGAAGCTCATTTCTCTGCCACACATGTCTGCTATGAAACCACACTTGCCTTATTAAATACATACATAAATATACCTGTTTGTAGCCAATTTCCAATAGAATGACATATGCCCAAATATCAGTGATGACAACTTTGTCGGAGTGGCCAATGTTGGAGGTTGGTGGATTGATTGTAAGATCAGGAGATTGTGCTGGAAATGTCTCAATTTGAAATATAGACATCATTAGTCTACAGTTCTATAAAAACTTGACTGCAAGCAAAAATAAAAAGAATCATTAGGCATCAAACTAAACACATCATTCTGTGTGTTAAATAACACTAGACAGTAGCACAACTCATCAGAGTCCATAGCTTAGATTCATTAGCAAAACAAAGTATTTTGCTCTCTGTGATTAAATTACAGTAGCTTCAAACTGTTGAAGGGGGAATACAATTAATCCCATCAATATAAACCCATTTATTTTATTTATTTGCAGACTATGGTGATAACATTCAGCTAATCGTTGTGTCAAAGTGTGAGAGAGTGACATTAGTTTCAAGAGATAATTATTCTATATTAAAGATTACACTGATAAATTAGTCTGGCACGATTTCACACAAAGTTAAAAAAAGAGTGCAACTCTTGAGAAATGGAACCTGTTCTATTTAGACACTCCCAGTTAAAGTAACACTCACGATTATCCAGTGTGGGAGCAGTAAACATGCTAAATGTGTAGGTAAAAATGGGTGCTCAGCAGAAAGGAGGAGAAGCCTGGTGAGCATCAGCACTTTGAAAGCCTCTAAGGCAACATTTTCCTCATGGGCCTCCTTTTCCATTAACAAACCAAGATAGTGTAGGACTGCTGACACAGGGCAATATGGGGAAAACCCTCCTCCATGGTTCTCTCTTCCCATCATCCTAATCTCTCCATCTGGTGTCCAAACCAACAACAGAGGTCCTCGGGCCGCCAAACAGATTTTCCTTTGAAAAATAAAAGCTCAACCGACTGATCCAAAACCATTTCCCCTGTTTTTTAATCCGCTCTCCCACTCAACGGCAGGCCTGCCTCCTGTTCCCACCCGGCAGGAGGAGACTCAAAAAACCCTGATTTCTGGTCATGACACAACACGAAATACACAGGCAACATTTCGGGACGTGTAAATGAACAATAACTCTCTCTCCAGACTCACCTTGAAGTTGTGGACTTTCTCAGATTTGGGGGTCCGGTCGCTCTCCTTCAGTGTGGCTCTGCGCACCAGCGAGGTGAGCTGCGAATAGGCAAACAGTTTGAGAGGCTGCCAGATGGTGGCTGGAGGTTTCTGTGGTCCCATCCTCATGGCCAGCGCCGCCGCCGCCAAAATCTCCTCTTGGTTGGCCTCTCGCTTGGCCTTTTGCACCAGGGACTTCTCCCCCTTGTGAAGCTCGTAGGACTCCCTGGATGGCATCTCAGTGGCTAGGTCTACCGCAAAACAGACCCAGGAGAGTCCAAAAAGTTACAGTTACTGGGTCCTACAATTAAAAAGTTAAAACTCTCTGAGGCTCAAAGAAAGTCTACAGTATGCAGGGTTACTTTCATTGCTCCAGTCAAACACAACATCTACAATAGCTTTGATAAATATGCAAATCTAAACTGTGAAGAGTAAAAAAAAAGAAAGAAAATAAGTCCAAAAGGAGAAAAATGTGTCTTCTGTTAAATCCTCTCTCAGCAGTGACAAGGAGATTAAATAGTGCTTTGGTTTTGAGAGTGTCAAGTCCTGTGATGGCTAGATACAAAAGAGGTACAGCAGCAGCCCTGGGTGCTCATGTGGTTGCCTGGGAATGTGCATGCAGATGAGATGAGTGGTTGCGCTAATCCTCTCCTCCCGGTACAGTGCTGATATCCTCCCTGGAACAGAACAGACACAGAGCACACAGTAGAGTATGGATGCTGCCAGGGCTGTTTGAGTGAGGGGGAGGGAGGGAGGAGTACTACAGGGGCGTACCCTGTTGTATGTCACCAGCGGATTAAATGGTTCGCACTGGCCAATCATAGCACGGCCCCACATGCTTTCTAGTCGCTACTACCCCGCCCCCACACAGACGCCTCTATCAGATATCCAAGCAGGGGTGCCTTGGTGGGATGAAATTGAGTGTGGGTTGATGATAATGAGCAATGAATGAGTCATTGCATCATCAGTGGGATGCTGTTTGCAGGACTACCAACAGCAGTTGGCCGTTGGATCGAGGGGCTATTTTCAAAATCAGGTTGCCACAGTAACTGGTTGTGCGTCAACTACAATGACCTGTACAGTACCAATTCATGCCCAGTCGAACCACATATAAAAGCATCTTTATCATGATTGTAAAGTTAACAAGAGCGCCTGGGGATTTTCTTGTTTTCCCCAGAACAAAGAGAAAATAGCAACATGGTTTAAACAGTTTTAAGAACATACAATAAAAATATCTAAAAAAGGGACTATTCTGAGATGATGCAATAGTTTGTAAAGGCATGCAGTTTACCAGATGGAGGCAGCTCTGATGTGCATTAACCACAATTAAAAGCACCTAAAGAGATTTAGCTGTTGTTATGCTCCCTGACTTCAAATCCATAAAAGGATTAAAGTAAATGCCAATGCTCCAAGATAGAAAGCTGGCCTAATTCTACCAATGAGATTAAAGAGTCGGCAGCATACAATTTGTACAGTATATATAATTATAAAATACCCCCCCCCCCCCCCCCCAGATTTTATGGATATTGAATGTCATTAATTTAAATGAGGTTGATTGTTTACCTGATATCATAGTTTCAATGTGTTATTTATATTATATCGTCACTGTCCGGCAGAAATCTCGTATCTCTATTTTCAAATGTGTATGTTTTTTCCCCCCGTAAAGTAAAGCCCTGCTTCATCATACAAGACTGACGCAAACTAGTGAAAATAGTAGATCTACAAGTACCCAACGCCTCGCACCACGAGGCGTTGTGTGCTTGTAGATTTTTAAGATGGTAAAGGCAAAACAAACTGTTTTGGACAGGTTTCCACCCGACAATAACAATATATATATTATATTGTTTAGACAGATGCTAGGTTCTTGGTTTACCTGGGATCTTAGTTTCTTGAGGCACTACAATTGTCTCTTGGATACTCCGGATAAGAGGGATACGAGTGTCTGGTAAATGTCTAAATTGTAATTGTATTGGATATCCAGACCACCTACAACCACACACTTTTGCTAGACAATGCAGAAGACAGAATAACAGAATTTCTGCATAGCGTCTCTCATCTAACATGTTTGAATGTTCAATCCCCTGATGCAAGCATTGCGTGCGGGTGTATGCAAATGTGGTATCAAACACAGGACCATGATAGCACTGTGTCAGAAAGGATCTGCAACCTGCTTCAAATCACACCGCAACACAGGGACGTGCTGGGCCCCTGATTCAGCCCGGGAAAAAGAGTTGGAGAGGCCCTAATCGTCGTTGTCGGGTGGAAACCTTATATGTCCAAAACCGTTTGTTTTGTATTTATCATTTTAAAAATGATTTTAACTAGTGAAAACAGCCGATCTACAAGCACACACCGCGAGGCGTTGTGTGCTTGTAGATCTGCTGTTTTCACTACTTTTGTGCAACGGCCTTGTATGATGAAGCAGTGCTTTGCTTTGCGAAAAAATGTATACATTTGAAACTTGGAGATACAAGGTTTCTGCCCGACAGTGACGATTTACTTTGTTGGCCGCACAGCCCCCAAAATGGAACGAAGGCCGACATTTTATTTAATTGTTTTCCTAATGGCCGGCCTGGACCGGCCGGGAATGAACCGGTTGTTCGGGAGTTGTCCCGCTTTTCCCAATGGCCAGCAACCCTGCCGCAACAAGTCAAATGTGAATTATAATCCCAAATGTAAGAGCTCAATTTAGCCTTTAGCTGTCTTCACACCTCTTGAAGGGAGGATTTAAAGTTGTACCATGTAACTTTTTTTATAAAACAAATCTTAAAATTGTCCTAACTCTTAAATCGCTAAAGTTTTAGAACACCCACTCCGTTATTTTCAGCTTCTGAAGCCTTCTCTTTATATGTTTTCTATGATCCTGACCGGGGTCCGGTTTTCGCGCAAAAATTACGTCATCATACACTATCGGCCAATCACAGCGAGGGTTATACACTGCCGGCCAATCACAGCGCATCTTGAAGTGGGGTCGCTAGCTATCACAATAGGGCGGCCATATTTGTAGGCGCCCGTGTGTCTCTATCTATACTCGGGTGAAACACTCCGTTTCTCCGGAATGCCTGAACGCACAGGAACCAGGGACCCCTCTAAAGATAGATCTCGGCGAGGTGGAGGCAGACGCGGGGGTGACGCGGGGGTGTGAGGCCCGGTCCGCGGCGAAAAACGGCCGAAAGACGCGGACGCTACTGACCACTAGTTGAGCAACTTACACAGTATAGCTTTAAGCATTGCAGAACAGACCAGAGTGAATGACTGTACAAAAGTTTCATATTGGTCACCAACACTCCCCCTGGCACATCACTGACTTGGCTCCACCCATTCTCTCACCTGCACTGATTCACCACACCTGCACCCACTCAGCCCTAATCAGTTACCTGGTGACTATATATACTGCCCCAATGCTCAGTCACTCAGTTTCCTTTTGGCAGCAGCAACAACACTCATGGAGAGCCCTGTCCTGGAAGAGCCTTGCCCTTGTTTATGGTCAATGAAGTGAGTTCAATGTTTGTCTATATGACTTGTACTGTTTGCCTAATGCCTATATGACTTGAAAGGTTTACCTGAATGTAGCCTTGGCTTATGGTTTTCACCTTGAGTTGTAACATTGTATTTATGTGTAGTCCTTATGCCTTAGAGTATTGACCTTGTGTTGCTATTTGTGTGTATTTACTGTAACTATGTTCTCTTCATTTACTGTATGTTCTTTTTATCTATTTTATAGAATAAAACCATTAACTTTATAAATCACAACCACCTGGAACTCTTCTTCTTCGCACTCTGACCGGTGCAGCCAAGGCAGTGTTGAAACCAGACTCAAAACCTGGAAAGATCCTACCCTTTCTAACATGGTCCTTCGACGCCGAGAATGTCAACATTGCATGGCTGGAGAGGAGCCCATGATGTCTACCACTACTTCTCCTCCAGCGCCCAGGGCGCCGCCTCCTGCAGCCGAGGCTCCCTCCTAGTCTCCGCCTCCTGCAGCCGAGGCACCCTCCTAGTCTCCGCCTCCTGCAGCCGAGGCTCCCTCCTAGTCTCCGCCTCCTGCAGCCCGGCACCCTCCTAGTCTCCGCCTCCTGCAGCCGAGGCTCCCTCCTAGTCTCCGCCTCCTTCAGCCGAGGCTCCCTCCTAGTCTCCGCCTCCTGCAGCCAGGCTCCCTCCTAGTCTCCTCCTCCGCCTCCTGCAGCCCGGCACCCTCCTAATCTCCGCCTCCTGCAGCCGAGGCTCCCTCCTAGTCTCCGCCTCCTGCAGCCGAGGCTCCCTCCTAGTCTCCGCCTCCTGCAGCCGAGGCACCCTCCTAGTCTCCGCCTCCTGCAGCCGAGGCTCCCTCCTAGTCTCCGCCTCCTGCAGCCGAGGCTCCCTCCTAGTCTCCGCCTCCTGCAGCCCGGCACCCTCCTAGTCTCCGCCTCCTGCAGCCGAGGCACCCGCCTAGTCTCCGCCTCCTGCAGCCGAGGCTCCCTCCTAGTCTCCGCCTCCTGCAGCCCGGCACCCTCCTAGTCTCCGCCTCCTGCAGCCCGGCACCCTTCTAGTCTCCTACTCCTTCTCCTGCTGTAAGGCCTCCTCAGTCTCCTCCCCCTCCTGCAGCCAGGCCTCCGCAGCCTCCCCCAGCACCTGGGCCCCCTCGTCCACCACCACCTGAGCCCCCCCCAGCCCCAATCCGTTCTCATGGGGCTGCGACACCACTCATCACCAATATGACCTTTTTAGATTTGTAAATACTGTCGTATTTGGGGCGGCTGTACAAAAGTTTCATATTGGTCACCAACACTCCCCCTGGCACATCACTGACTTGGCTCCACCCATTCTCTCACCTGCACTGATTCACCACACCTGCACCCACTCAGCCCTAATCAGTTACCTGGTGACTATATATACTGCCCCAATGCTCAGTCACTCAGTTTCCTTTTGGCAGCAGCAACAACACTCATGGAGAGCCCTGTCCTGGAAGAGCCTTGCCCTTGTTTATGGTCAATGAAGTGAGTTCAATGTTTGTCTATATGACTTGTACTGTTTGCCTAATGCCTATATGACTTGAAAGGTTTACCTGAATGTAGCCTTGGCTTATGGTTTTCACCTTGAGTTGTAACATTGTATTTATGTGTAGTCCTTATGCCTTAGAGTATTGACCTTGTGTTGCTATTTGTGTGTATTTACTGTAACTATGTTCTCTTCATTTACTGTATGTTCTTTTTATCTATTTTATAGAATAAAACCATTAACTTTATAAATCACAACCACCTGGAACTCTTCTTCTTCGCACTCTGACCGGTGCAGCCAAGGCAGTGTTGAAACCAGACTCAAAACCTGGAAAGATCCTACCCTTTCTAACAATGACTGTGCACACTGTGACTCCTTCAGAAATCAATAAGGATTATTTTATTATTGACACATATAGTGTGCTCCCCCCAACCTCAGCAGAGGGGTGGCGAAATGAAAGTCTGGTCGGTAGAGGGGAACAAACGATAGCTTTGAAGATCAGTGTAGGTGCGCACAATAGCATCCACCAAACTGCAGTGTCTGTTTGCTGACAGGAACTGAAGCTCCACATGAAAGTTGATATTCTTTTCTTTTTGAAGATTTTCTAAAGGAACCATCTCTGCCGTGTTCAGTGCAAGTCTCTGCTCAGAGGGGGCATCACAAGTTGCTGGATAAAAGGCAGCAAAGTCCTTTTATGTACAGTATACAGTATGCATCAGGCACCCTCCCAGACCCCAAGCACTTTGGAAGGCTTTGCAGCATAATTGCATTGCATGCTGTTAAGTGCAGAGCAAGCATCTGACTCCCAGGATGTGGCTTACTTTGAACGCAGCTCTAATTGACACTGATTGATTTGCTTGTTTCCCCAAACATGTCTCAAGTTGGGGCCCTGGTGTAAAGGAGGACGTAGAGCTGTTAATATAATACCTTTTATTTCTCCTCCTACTACTGTCCGTCAGAGTCCATGGGCATGGCCAACAACTGAGCTTTTTTGAGCATACAAAATACAGTGTGCCAATTTGAACCCTGACAGTGTAAAACATTAACCTGTAACTTACAGAGGTAAATTAGAACTCACACTTTTGCAGTGTAGGTGACCTGCCTCACATCTATGTTCTCAACGAGAACATTTCCTCCAATGAATAATAATAACAGTAATAACAGCACCAGTCCCCATTCAGAAACTAGGACAAAGGTTATACTGTGTCAGATTTTCAGTTGTCATTTGATACTTTGGGTTTCTGCTGTGTTCCATTATCTGCCCACAGTACACAAGCAAGCCATTACCGAGGGGCAATGGAAGCACTGACATCGTTTATGGAGTAGAGAGGTGGTTACATAAGGAAATGTACTTCTAATGCGCTGCTGACCTAGCATCAACATTAAGAGCCATTATGTGAACAGCACAGTTCTCTGTATTGATTTGATCATAAAATATAGCTGGGAATGCATAATCTCTAGAAGAAATGATATATATTGTATGATGAACAAAACACTTTCACACCAACCATCATAATGCATTATCAATCAAAACTGAGAATTGCATGTTTTAAGCTGGTAAAGCTTTGAGGCTATTTCTTGAACGAGCAACTTTGTCAATTACATACCGTAAGGCTGGAAATGCAGCATATATGTGTATACATTGGACTACAGCCTCAGACTTGAGCAGATCATGGATCAGTAGTACATTACATAACCATGCCGCAATCAAGAAACATGGGAAGTGGGACATTATAGAGACCACAGGGAAAACAAGACCATTGAATAACAAACTCTGAACTGGGGCACTGTTCTATTGACGCCGCAGCTAAATGGCTTCATAATGTCCGAGGTATGCATCATGCTTCCCAAACAGTCCAAGTGCAGTGGACCAAGCAAGAGTACTGTAGTTTACCTAAATCCACTCTAGTACTTCATTTCTATTCCCTGTGTGTTACTATCAGCTTTCTCTACTTAAAAACTCTTACTTAAATTAATTATTATTATTACTACTGCTACTCTTTACTCCTAGCTGTATCCTTTTTCTGTATCTGCCCTGTGTATCATAACTGAGGTACACTGCCATGACAACTGAATTCCCCTCGCTGGATCAATGAAGGTCTATCTATCTAGGACCTACAGTAGGTAACCACAATAAATCCTAAACCATTAGTCAGTCTAGGGCAGGTCTTCATCCACTTTGTGAGGGGAGTGGTATTGGCCATACATTGAGCAGCTCAGAAGAAAACACATGACTGCTACTTAAACCTGTCTGTGATATATAATGTATGTTTGATATGAAACTAGCAAAAAGCTATGCATCAAAATAAATAAGATGAAATGAGTCTGCCTTACATAACAGCTAAAGTATGCCTATAGCACATATGGTTGAGCTCCCGCTGCCAAGCAGAATCTCCTATATAAGAGCCAGAACGTGGGATAAAACCACTGCCTTTTTGCTAGCGTTGCAAGGAAGCTGAAACAAATTACACCACATTTTACCAGGACAAAATAGATTACCCGACTGTGGCTGGTGGCGTCTGTGCTGTGACAGTGATGTATGGGAGGCTGCTATCATGCTTTCCTATCGAAAGAGCAAGGTTACAATGGACATACTGTTTATAATGCATAGGAGCAATATCTTGTGTAATATAGTAACTTGGGCTGCATCTTAACTGGTGATTTGGATTCAATTTGATTTCCTGAGGTTTCATTTCAAAAACAAAGGGCAATATGCTGGCAAAAAATGGTATAAGGTGCTTACTCTTTGTTTGTCTGAAGAAAAATATATTTGATCAACCGGCATGGACTAGTATGACCTTGATCTTCCCAAAAGGATGAATAAAGAAATTAAGTATAGATTAATTGCTAGTAGAAATCTTACTGCATTTTATGGCATACACACCTTACTGCTGTTATACAGCATAAATAATACAGATACTCGATATAGTCCTGATTTAAGAATACATATAGAACCTTGGGACAAAATGGGAACAATTCCATAGTTCACAATCAAAATAATCTCATCCCTCACAGCAACAATTCTATTTGACCATTTCATTCTACATGTTGACCACAGAACCAACAAGGAAGCATATTCTTTCACATGGAACCATTCATTACTAGAGGAAACAATAGTGATTCTGAAGAACTGAGAGGACGTTCTAAAACTAAATTGTGATTTAGCAGCAGCTAACAAGGATTGAATATTCTAAAATAAATAAAACACATAATAGAAACAAAAACGTAATAGAAAAATATTGATACAATTTCTTTTATGGCATGTGCCTGTTTGTCTATCAATATATTCTCACATAAATTTCACCGTTTGTGAATTCATGATGTCAGATGCACCATCCTGCTGTCCCTCCATATTTGGGCAAGACAGACGGCATCAATATGAGATCCACAGAAGCTATGCCTTCATTAGACCCTATGTTGTTTTTGTGTGCTTTTTAGGAATGTTGGGAGATGCCCAGGGAGATGAAGATAAATTGACTTTCTGGTTGCATAGGAATGATTTGGGGTATTTACATCGAAATAGGAATTAATCTGGTGGGATTCGAACCCTAAAATAAATCCTGTTCATGAAAGATAATGATGTAAAACGTACAGAATAAAGGAGAGATGGATTGTTTTCCAATCAGAGTGAACAATTAACATTAACATTAACATTTATTTTCTTTCTGTTAGTAACCTGGAAGATAAGAGGCAAGTATCCAATCAACATGACGTATGAAAATCTGTGGGTGCAGAGTGAAAAATAGCTCAGCGTGGTACATTACATC
This sequence comes from Nannobrachium achirus, assembly GCF_963921795.1. Taxonomy (NCBI): domain Eukaryota; kingdom Metazoa; phylum Chordata; class Actinopteri; order Myctophiformes; family Myctophidae; genus Nannobrachium; species Nannobrachium achirus. Next base: position 26,429,016 of record NC_137829.1, read on the forward strand.
CTGCGTTCCAGGACAGGCACAGATGAGGGTCGTTCCGTCCGTCATCCCTGTCAAAAGACTCTTATGCAACTGTTCTTCATCATTCTCCCCCGCATCACAGGCGAGCACAGCTAGAAGTCCATGCAGCCTCCTTCAAGGCATAGCCATAGACGTTTCATAACTGATTGATGATCGCATTTCACTTTCTCTTTCACATACACTGCACATAAACACATTGCATGGCCAAATGTACAGTCAATTAATGAATGATCCCAGCTAAATGAACCAGTAAATGTAATTCAAGGTGTTAAGCGGGTATGAATATGATCAAGATATGCACGCACGCGCGCACTCACGCACGCGCACACGTGCACACAAACACACAAACAGTCAGAGGTCTTTACTTACTTCACATAAATAAAAAAGAAAGAAAAGTAAAGTAAGTGAAAAGTAAGAAAACGTACTTACAAAAAAGCAACAATAATGACTGTCCCGATTATGGGCAGGAATAAGAGGGGTTATTTTAAACGTAGAATGTGCACATTAACATTGTGTGTCTTTGTTAAGGTAATCAGTTTGGTTTGAGCTTGCTTGTTGTATTTTTGTAGACGCACACTGAATTTACCATTAGCAGACTGAAAATGACACTGAAACAACTGGTTCAGTGTGATTTTTGTACAATGTTTTTTTAAAGAATTAGAATAAAAATGATTTTACCGATGCAACACATCTGTAGAGTAGCCTACTGTCCATATTGCAGCTGTTTCAGTTTGTTTGGGTGTACTGTACCGACAACGGATGTATACGAATCGTCGTTGTACAATGGAGTTATGCACTTGAAGAAAGCAGATCAACAAGCCCACAACATGCCATGGATGGATGCGTGGTGAGCTTATAGATCGGCTATCTTCAGCATGCGACTCCATCATACAGTACGTCAAAGTACAAATCGGGCTTAAAACAGCATCTGTTGTGCAGTGGGTGCCACTTTCCCATGAGAACAGAGTTCTGTTTTTGGACTTCTTTTATACACCAGTGGTTCTGTAAGTTGCCGATATAAGTCCCATGAGGATGCAATGTTAATGAACACTTTAAAGATGCAGATGTATATGAATAATTTTTGATCAGTCTTTTCTTATTTTATGGCAGGCGACACTGTGATATTGCATTCTGAGCAACAGATTCACTTGAGTGGCTCAAAACAAAAGAACATTTTGTCTCACATTTGTGACACGCATGCAGGATTTTTCCAGTGAGTAGGGAATATATGTCATCATTAAGAATGTAAGATTGGACACAACAGAGAAACACGGCAGGGGTCTTCAAAACCGGGGAAAGAAAAGTAATGTGTTAGCCTGCAGCCTTAATCATCTAATAAAGGCATTTTCAACACAGCTTTCAGAAAAGCAAGAGAGTTAGAAACAGCAGAGAGACAGAGAGAGCAAACTCTTCAGAAACAGCCAGGAGGACCAAATGAGCAGCACTCCTCCAAGGCACAAGAGAGCAAAGACAGTGTTGCCAACTCGGGCATTTATTGAACAGTTCTTATTTTACAACAGCATTGTAATGCAACGTAGCATGAATGAACAACATAAATGTGAATAACTGAAATTGTCTTTTAATAAATCAACACAAGGTTTTCCCGGGACGGGGCTGTCGTTTCTCCTCTTCGTGGGGCGGCCAGGGGGGGGGTAGGTAAGAGTTACTTTAAAGGGGTTTCCCTCCACAGGAAACAGGCGAGTATAATTCCATTGTATAGTCTCTCTTCCCCACCGGCGCTAGGTGAGTATAGTTCCTCTCTACAGGTGACAGGTAAAGTATTTCTTTCCCATAGGTAATAGGTGAGTATAGTTCTTTTCCACAGGTGACAGGTAATAGGTGAGTAGGTGCCCGCTCTTACACAAATCCGTCTAATTCTCTATCTTCTAAATAAAATGAACACGGGGTATAATGGGCCTGGGGCCAGAGAATTTCCGGATACTAGTAAGGTTTTAAGGGAAGTGAGATATACTCAACAAAATAGGAATAGGGGTGGCTCGCTGGGGGTCCGGAAGGTAAGGCTGTGGTCTCCTTTTCCAGGTCCTTCTCCTCAGCTCGCCGAGTACACACTCTCCAGTGATAGGTACACACTCCACAGTGAGTCAGGTTTGCGCTCCTCATTGATCCAGGTACACACTCCTCAGTGTCAGTCCGCTCCCAGTCCATGCCTAGAAGTAATGAGTAGAAGGAACATTACTATAATGCACTTTACACAGTAACATGCGGTGGAGAGGGAAATATGGTGGCTCTTACCGCCTGTCTGCCCATGATCAGCTTGTCAGAGACTCCCAGCACAGACTGAAGGGGAGAGCGAGCTCAGTACTTATGCACCCCTGTGTTGGGTGGGGCCCACAGGTGCATACGCTTGTGCCTGATGAAGCGTGTGGGCCGGCAGGTAACGCCCGTCAATCACTTGGCCCACACAGTGTGTTGGTCTGCTAGGGCTCGCTCTCCCATCCAGGGTGCGCTTCTTTGACATGCAGGGCCTACCTGGCGGGCGGTGTCCGAACGAACCACCACACATCCCCCCCCTTAAGCTTGCTACTGGTTCGCAAACTTGCCGCTCTTCCTCATAGAGCCTGGACAGGGCATCGGCATGGGGAATATCCTTCCCTGGTTTATGCTCCACCTCAAAGTTGTAATCCTGCAACTCCAGAAACCAACGTGTTATTCTCTTATTAGTGTCCTTACTTTTAGCCATCCATTTCAATGGTGCGTGGTCCGTTATGAGAGTGAAACGCCTTCCCCACAAATAATAGCGTAGGTGGTGTACGGCCCACTTAATAGCAAGAGCCTCTTTCTCTATCGTTGCATAATTAAGTTCATGCTTTAAGAGCTTTCTGCTAATGAAGACTATTGGGTGCTCTTCGTCATCAATGACTTGCGAGAGCACGGCCCCGAGGCCTGTGTTCGAGGCGTCGGTGTGGAGTAGAAAATTCTTACCGAAGTCCGGGGTTTTTAGGACCGGCTCATCGCAGAGCTTCAGTTTGAGGCCTCGGAACACGGCCTCGGTCTCCTCTGTCCAGCGCAGCATATTGGGCCGACTTTGTCGGGTCATCTCGTACAAGGGAGCTGCAAGGGTAGCATAGTTATTTATGAACTTGTTATAGTAGGACATGATTCCCAAGAATGACTTTAACTGCTTCTTGCTGACGGGTTTGGGCCATTCGCGTATACGCTCCACTTTGCGTAATTGGGGTTTTACGCACCCGCGCCCAATAGTGAAACCCAAATATTCGGCCTCATACAGACCTATTCGGCACTTCTTGGCGTTGGCGGTCAGACCCGCTCGTCGGAGAGCTCCCAGGACTGCTTCGATGTGATGGAGGTGATTCTCCCAGGTGCTGCTGTGGATCACAATGTCATCTAAATATGCGGCGGCATAGAGATGATGGGGCCTTAATACTCGGTCCATGAGTCTCTGAAATGTTGCGGGGGCACCGTGTACCCCGAACGGTAAGACAGTATATTGGAACAGCCCTTCAGGGGTAGAGAAGGCTGTTTTCTCTTTGGTTTCTTTTGTAAGGGGCACTTGCCAATAGCCTTTTGTCAAATCGAGGGTGCTTACAAATCGAGCGGGGCCCAGCCGCTCGATTAATTCATCTACCCGGGGCATGGGGTAAGCATCAAAATTTGAAATCTCATTTAATTTACGGAAATCATTGCAGAACCGGATTGTGCCGTCCGGCTTGGGGACCAGCACAATGGGACTCGACCAGGCACTGTGTGACTCCTCTATAATTCCCAGTTGTAGCATATTTGTTACCTCCTCTTTTACAGCTCCTCGCCGGGCCTCTGGGATACGGTACGGACGTTGTCTCACTATTTTCCCCGGGGTTGTTTGGATGTCGTGCGCAATAGCGTGGGTACGGCCCGGCAGTTCTGAGAACCGGTCCGCATTCCTACTCAGAAGCTCACGTATATCTTGCGCCTGAGCTGGGGACAGTTCCTCTCCAATAGGGACTGGAGGCGGGTTCTGAGAGGAGAGAGTGGTTAGTAGGGCCGGGAGAGCGACAGGAGGCACAACGTGCCACTTTTTCAGCAGATTAATATGGTAAATTTGCATAGTTTTCCGCCGCCCTATTTGGCGCACGCGGTAGTTGACCGGGCCCAGTTTCTCCATAATTTCGTATGGCCCTTGCCATTTTGCGAGAAATTTACATTCGCTCGTGGGAATGAGCACCAGCACTTTTTCGCCCACCTCAAAGCTCCGCAGCGTGGCGCCTCGGTTGTACACCCTGCACTGGGCGCGCTGCGCTTGTTCCATGTGTTCACGAACGAGCGGCCAGATCTTCTTGGCTCTCTCCCCTTCACATAGGTTCCCATCAATCGCGCTGACGTTCCTCCGAGCATTTTCCAGGTTCGGATCGTTCCACTGTTGTGTGGCGAAGTCCCCTCTGAGCGGAGAGCTCTCATCCTCCTCTTCGGGGAAGTCAGGCCACGCCACCGGCTCTGGCTCTTCTGACGAGGTGCCCCGCGGCGCTTCCTCCGCCTCGGGTGCATCTCCCTGCAGCTCCTCGTCTGGAGAGGGTTCGCTCTCTGGTCCCTCTGAGTCGGCGCGGAAGATCGGGCACGCGGGCAATGAGTTCCTCCAACGGGGGCCCGGCCGGATCTTTCTTCTTCGCCGCGGCCGCGGCGGTCCTCTGCCCCCCGGGTTCCAATGTCTCTCAAACAGCACACAGTCCGTGCCGATGAGCAGTGGGACCGGTAGGTTAGGTACAATTCCAGCTTCCACTTCGACATCTCCTTTGGTGGATTGGACGCGTATCAGCGTCGTTGGGTAGGAGCGCACATCCCCATGCACACAGCTGACCGGCATACGGCTGGAGGTGGGACGCCCGGCATGCTCAGCGTGTACCAGCGTGACGACGCTCCCCGAGTCGAGAAGAGCCTGGGTGTCCACTCCGTCAATTCTCACCGGCAGGTTGGAGTGGCGCCGCCGCTGGCTCCCGGAGTGAAGGCAGGGGCGTCGGCCGTCGGAGGCGGCGGTGGCGGATGGCATGGATACGTCCCGGTCTCGGTCCGGGCAGGACCATGCGATATGATCCGCTTTCCCGCAGACGTAGCACCGGCGTGATGTCTGCGGTTGGCTTCGGGCAGTCCGCTCTGTGGCGGCTCGTCTCGTAGTAGTAGGCGACAGGGGAGTAGCCGGAGGCCGCGAGCGGTCCCGGTTGTAACGTGCCTCCCCCGTCCCTCTGGGAATCTCTGACTTTGTGCTTCTCATCATCTCTGTACTCACTTGGTGATTTTCCAGGAGCGCAACCAGGGCCTCCACGGAATTTGGGCTCACCTGTGAGGCATAGCGGCGGGCATCAGGCGGCAGGGAACGTATACATTTGTCTATGACAATTCTCTCAATCAGTGGCGGGTCACCGGCCGTAGTCAGCCACCCATGAGTTAGGCGGAGGAGAGCGGCTATTTGGGGCCGAGGCGGCAGCGCCGCTTGCATGTTCCACCCATGGAAGCGCTGGGCTCGGGCCGGCATACTATAACCTTGACTAGCCAAGATAGCTGCTTTCAGGCGCCTATATTCACGGGCCTCTGCCAGGGGTAGGTCACGGCACACACGTTGGGCTTCTCCTGAGAGGAAAGGAGCGATGATGCTGCCCCAGTCGGGGACGGGCCATCGTTCCCGGGCAGCGGTGCGCTCGAACACCTCCAGGAAGGCTTCAATATCATCATCGGGGGACAGTTTCGTTAACACTTCTCCAGGCGAACGTGTGGGATTAACGTTTTGGTCAATTTGGATTTTCTCTATTAATTTAGTCACCGCTTGCTGTAATTCGGCCTGGCTCTGTAACAGAGCGTCTAGGGCCGGTGTGGTTGTCATATTGCGTCTAGGTGAGGTTCAGTACCCGTATTCTGCACACCATGTGTGGAGACTGAACCCAAACCAAGGCACAAGAGAGCAAAGACAGTGTTGCCAACTCGGGCATTTATTGAACAGTTCTTATTTTACAACAGCATTGTAATGCAACGTAGCATGAATGAACAACATAAATGTGAATAACTGAAATTGTCTTTTAATAAATCAACACAAGGTTTTCCCGGGACGGGGCTGTCGTTTCTCCTCTTCGTGGGGCGGCCAGGGGGGGGGTAGGTAAGAGTTACTTTAAAGGGGTTTCCCTCCACAGGAAACAGGCGAGTATAATTCCATTGTATAGTCTCTCTTCCCCACCGGCGCTAGGTGAGTATAGTTCCTCTCTACAGGTGACAGGTAAAGTATTTCTTTCCCATAGGTAATAGGTGAGTATAGTTCTTTTCCACAGGTGACAGGTAATAGGTGAGTAGGTGCCCGCTCTTACACAAATCCGTCTAATTCTCTATCTTCTAAATAAAATGAACACGGGGTATAATGGGCCTGGGGCCAGAGAATTTCCGGATACTAGTAAGGTTTTAAGGGAAGTGAGATATACTCAACAAAATAGGAATAGGGGTGGCTCGCTGGGGGTCCGGAAGGTAAGGCTGTGGTCTCCTTTTCCAGGTCCTTCTCCTCAGCTCGCCGAGTACACACTCTCCAGTGATAGGTACACACTCCACAGTGAGTCAGGTTTGCGCTCCTCATTGATCCAGGTACACACTCCTCAGTGTCAGTCCGCTCCCAGTCCATGCCTAGAAGTAATGAGTAGAAGGAACATTACTATAATGCACTTTACACAGTAACATGCGGTGGAGAGGGAAATATGGTGGCTCTTACCGCCTGTCTGCCCATGATCAGCTTGTCAGAGACTCCCAGCACAGACTGAAGGGGAGAGCGAGCTCAGTACTTATGCACCCCTGTGTTGGGTGGGGCCCACAGGTGCATACGCTTGTGCCTGATGAAGCGTGTGGGCCGGCAGGTAACGCCCGTCAATCACTTGGCCCACACAGTGTGTTGGTCTGCTAGGGCTCGCTCTCCCATCCAGGGTGCGCTTCTTTGACATGCAGGGCCTACCTGGCGGGCGGTGTCCGAACGAACCACCACACATCCCCCCCCTTAAGCTTGCTACTGGTTCGCAAACTTGCCGCTCTTCCTCATAGAGCCTGGACAGGGCATCGGCATGGGGAATATCCTTCCCTGGTTTATGCTCCACCTCAAAGTTGTAATCCTGCAACTCCAGAAACCAACGTGTTATTCTCTTATTAGTGTCCTTACTTTTAGCCATCCATTTCAATGGTGCGTGGTCCGTTATGAGAGTGAAACGCCTTCCCCACAAATAATAGCGTAGGTGGTGTACGGCCCACTTAATAGCAAGAGCCTCTTTCTCTATCGTTGCATAATTAAGTTCATGCTTTAAGAGCTTTCTGCTAATGAAGACTATTGGGTGCTCTTCGTCATCAATGACTTGCGAGAGCACGGCCCCGAGGCCTGTGTTCGAGGCGTCGGTGTGGAGTAGAAAATTCTTACCGAAGTCCGGGGTTTTTAGGACCGGCTCATCGCAGAGCTTCAGTTTGAGGCCTCGGAACACGGCCTCGGTCTCCTCTGTCCAGCGCAGCATATTGGGCCGACTTTGTCGGGTCATCTCGTACAAGGGAGCTGCAAGGGTAGCATAGTTATTTATGAACTTGTTATAGTAGGACATGATTCCCAAGAATGACTTTAACTGCTTCTTGCTGACGGGTTTGGGCCATTCGCGTATACGCTCCACTTTGCGTAATTGGGGTTTTACGCACCCGCGCCCAATAGTGAAACCCAAATATTCGGCCTCATACAGACCTATTCGGCACTTCTTGGCGTTGGCGGTCAGACCCGCTCGTCGGAGAGCTCCCAGGACTGCTTCGATGTGATGGAGGTGATTCTCCCAGGTGCTGCTGTGGATCACAATGTCATCTAAATATGCGGCGGCATAGAGATGATGGGGCCTTAATACTCGGTCCATGAGTCTCTGAAATGTTGCGGGGGCACCGTGTACCCCGAACGGTAAGACAGTATATTGGAACAGCCCTTCAGGGGTAGAGAAGGCTGTTTTCTCTTTGGTTTCTTTTGTAAGGGGCACTTGCCAATAGCCTTTTGTCAAATCGAGGGTGCTTACAAATCGAGCGGGGCCCAGCCGCTCGATTAATTCATCTACCCGGGGCATGGGGTAAGCATCAAAATTTGAAATCTCATTTAATTTACGGAAATCATTGCAGAACCGGATTGTGCCGTCCGGCTTGGGGACCAGCACAATGGGACTCGACCAGGCACTGTGTGACTCCTCTATAATTCCCAGTTGTAGCATATTTGTTACCTCCTCTTTTACAGCTCCTCGCCGGGCCTCTGGGATACGGTACGGACGTTGTCTCACTATTTTCCCCGGGGTTGTTTGGATGTCGTGCGCAATAGCGTGGGTACGGCCCGGCAGTTCTGAGAACCGGTCCGCATTCCTACTCAGAAGCTCACGTATATCTTGCGCCTGAGCTGGGGACAGTTCCTCTCCAATAGGGACTGGAGGCGGGTTCTGAGAGGAGAGAGTGGTTAGTAGGGCCGGGAGAGCGACAGGAGGCACAACGTGCCACTTTTTCAGCAGATTAATATGGTAAATTTGCATAGTTTTCCGCCGCCCTATTTGGCGCACGCGGTAGTTGACCGGGCCCAGTTTCTCCATAATTTCGTATGGCCCTTGCCATTTTGCGAGAAATTTACATTCGCTCGTGGGAATGAGCACCAGCACTTTTTCGCCCACCTCAAAGCTCCGCAGCGTGGCGCCTCGGTTGTACACCCTGCACTGGGCGCGCTGCGCTTGTTCCATGTGTTCACGAACGAGCGGCCAGATCTTCTTGGCTCTCTCCCCTTCACATAGGTTCCCATCAATCGCGCTGACGTTCCTCCGAGCATTTTCCAGGTTCGGATCGTTCCACTGTTGTGTGGCGAAGTCCCCTCTGAGCGGAGAGCTCTCATCCTCCTCTTCGGGGAAGTCAGGCCACGCCACCGGCTCTGGCTCTTCTGACGAGGTGCCCCGCGGCGCTTCCTCCGCCTCGGGTGCATCTCCCTGCAGCTCCTCGTCTGGAGAGGGTTCGCTCTCTGGTCCCTCTGAGTCGGCGCGGAAGATCGGGCACGCGGGCAATGAGTTCCTCCAACGGGGGCCCGGCCGGATCTTTCTTCTTCGCCGCGGCCGCGGCGGTCCTCTGCCCCCCGGGTTCCAATGTCTCTCAAACAGCACACAGTCCGTGCCGATGAGCAGTGGGACCGGTAGGTTAGGTACAATTCCAGCTTCCACTTCGACATCTCCTTTGGTGGATTGGACGCGTATCAGCGTCGTTGGGTAGGAGCGCACATCCCCATGCACACAGCTGACCGGCATACGGCTGGAGGTGGGACGCCCGGCATGCTCAGCGTGTACCAGCGTGACGACGCTCCCCGAGTCGAGAAGAGCCTGGGTGTCCACTCCGTCAATTCTCACCGGCAGGTTGGAGTGGCGCCGCCGCTGGCTCCCGGAGTGAAGGCAGGGGCGTCGGCCGTCGGAGGCGGCGGTGGCGGATGGCATGGATACGTCCCGGTCTCGGTCCGGGCAGGACCATGCGATATGATCCGCTTTCCCGCAGACGTAGCACCGGCGTGATGTCTGCGGTTGGCTTCGGGCAGTCCGCTCTGTGGCGGCTCGTCTCGTAGTAGTAGGCGACAGGGGAGTAGCCGGAGGCCGCGAGCGGTCCCGGTTGTAACGTGCCTCCCCCGTCCCTCTGGGAATCTCTGACTTTGTGCTTCTCATCATCTCTGTACTCACTTGGTGATTTTCCAGGAGCGCAACCAGGGCCTCCACGGAATTTGGGCTCACCTGTGAGGCATAGCGGCGGGCATCAGGCGGCAGGGAACGTATACATTTGTCTATGACAATTCTCTCAATCAGTGGCGGGTCACCGGCCGTAGTCAGCCACCCATGAGTTAGGCGGAGGAGAGCGGCTATTTGGGGCCGAGGCGGCAGCGCCGCTTGCATGTTCCACCCATGGAAGCGCTGGGCTCGGGCCGGCATACTATAACCTTGACTAGCCAAGATAGCTGCTTTCAGGCGCCTATATTCACGGGCCTCTGCCAGGGGTAGGTCACGGCACACACGTTGGGCTTCTCCTGAGAGGAAAGGAGCGATGATGCTGCCCCAGTCGGGGACGGGCCATCGTTCCCGGGCAGCGGTGCGCTCGAACACCTCCAGGAAGGCTTCAATATCATCATCGGGGGACAGTTTCGTTAACACTTCTCCAGGCGAACGTGTGGGATTAACGTTTTGGTCAATTTGGATTTTCTCTATTAATTTAGTCACCGCTTGCTGTAATTCGGCCTGGCTCTGTAACAGAGCGTCTAGGGCCGGTGTGGTTGTCATATTGCGTCTAGGTGAGGTTCAGTACCCGTATTCTGCACACCATGTGTGGAGACTGAACCCAAACCAAGGCACAAGAGAGCAAAGACAGTGTTGCCAACTCGGGCATTTATTGAACAGTTCTTATTTTACAACAGCATTGTAATGCAACGTAGCATGAATGAACAACATAAATGTGAATAACTGAAATTGTCTTTTAATAAATCAACACAAGGTTTTCCCGGGACGGGGCTGTCGTTTCTCCTCTTCGTGGGGCGGCCAGGGGGGGGGTAGGTAAGAGTTACTTTAAAGGGGTTTCCCTCCACAGGAAACAGGCGAGTATAATTCCATTGTATAGTCTCTCTTCCCCACCGGCGCTAGGTGAGTATAGTTCCTCTCTACAGGTGACAGGTAAAGTATTTCTTTCCCATAGGTAATAGGTGAGTATAGTTCTTTTCCACAGGTGACAGGTAATAGGTGAGTAGGTGCCCGCTCTTACACAAATCCGTCTAATTCTCTATCTTCTAAATAAAATGAACACGGGGTATAATGGGCCTGGGGCCAGAGAATTTCCGGATACTAGTAAGGTTTTAAGGGAAGTGAGATATACTCAACAAAATAGGAATAGGGGTGGCTCGCTGGGGGTCCGGAAGGTAAGGCTGTGGTCTCCTTTTCCAGGTCCTTCTCCTCAGCTCGCCGAGTACACACTCTCCAGTGATAGGTACACACTCCACAGTGAGTCAGGTTTGCGCTCCTCATTGATCCAGGTACACACTCCTCAGTGTCAGTCCGCTCCCAGTCCATGCCTAGAAGTAATGAGTAGAAGGAACATTACTATAATGCACTTTACACAGTAACATGCGGTGGAGAGGGAAATATGGTGGCTCTTACCGCCTGTCTGCCCATGATCAGCTTGTCAGAGACTCCCAGCACAGACTGAAGGGGAGAGCGAGCTCAGTACTTATGCACCCCTGTGTTGGGTGGGGCCCACAGGTGCATACGCTTGTGCCTGATGAAGCGTGTGGGCCGGCAGGTAACGCCCGTCAATCACTTGGCCCACACAGTGTGTTGGTCTGCTAGGGCTCGCTCTCCCATCCAGGGTGCGCTTCTTTGACATGCAGGGCCTACCTGGCGGGCGGTGTCCGAACGAACCACCACACATCCCCCCCCTTAAGCTTGCTACTGGTTCGCAAACTTGCCGCTCTTCCTCATAGAGCCTGGACAGGGCATCGGCATGGGGAATATCCTTCCCTGGTTTATGCTCCACCTCAAAGTTGTAATCCTGCAACTCCAGAAACCAACGTGTTATTCTCTTATTAGTGTCCTTACTTTTAGCCATCCATTTCAATGGTGCGTGGTCCGTTATGAGAGTGAAACGCCTTCCCCACAAATAATAGCGTAGGTGGTGTACGGCCCACTTAATAGCAAGAGCCTCTTTCTCTATCGTTGCATAATTAAGTTCATGCTTTAAGAGCTTTCTGCTAATGAAGACTATTGGGTGCTCTTCGTCATCAATGACTTGCGAGAGCACGGCCCCGAGGCCTGTGTTCGAGGCGTCGGTGTGGAGTAGAAAATTCTTACCGAAGTCCGGGGTTTTTAGGACCGGCTCATCGCAGAGCTTCAGTTTGAGGCCTCGGAACACGGCCTCGGTCTCCTCTGTCCAGCGCAGCATATTGGGCCGACTTTGTCGGGTCATCTCGTACAAGGGAGCTGCAAGGGTAGCATAGTTATTTATGAACTTGTTATAGTAGGACATGATTCCCAAGAATGACTTTAACTGCTTCTTGCTGACGGGTTTGGGCCATTCGCGTATACGCTCCACTTTGCGTAATTGGGGTTTTACGCACCCGCGCCCAATAGTGAAACCCAAATATTCGGCCTCATACAGACCTATTCGGCACTTCTTGGCGTTGGCGGTCAGACCCGCTCGTCGGAGAGCTCCCAGGACTGCTTCGATGTGATGGAGGTGATTCTCCCAGGTGCTGCTGTGGATCACAATGTCATCTAAATATGCGGCGGCATAGAGATGATGGGGCCTTAATACTCGGTCCATGAGTCTCTGAAATGTTGCGGGGGCACCGTGTACCCCGAACGGTAAGACAGTATATTGGAACAGCCCTTCAGGGGTAGAGAAGGCTGTTTTCTCTTTGGTTTCTTTTGTAAGGGGCACTTGCCAATAGCCTTTTGTCAAATCGAGGGTGCTTACAAATCGAGCGGGGCCCAGCCGCTCGATTAATTCATCTACCCGGGGCATGGGGTAAGCATCAAAATTTGAAATCTCATTTAATTTACGGAAATCATTGCAGAACCGGATTGTGCCGTCCGGCTTGGGGACCAGCACAATGGGACTCGACCAGGCACTGTGTGACTCCTCTATAATTCCCAGTTGTAGCATATTTGTTACCTCCTCTTTTACAGCTCCTCGCCGGGCCTCTGGGATACGGTACGGACGTTGTCTCACTATTTTCCCCGGGGTTGTTTGGATGTCGTGCGCAATAGCGTGGGTACGGCCCGGCAGTTCTGAGAACCGGTCCGCATTCCTACTCAGAAGCTCACGTATATCTTGCGCCTGAGCTGGGGACAGTTCCTCTCCAATAGGGACTGGAGGCGGGTTCTGAGAGGAGAGAGTGGTTAGTAGGGCCGGGAGAGCGACAGGAGGCACAACGTGCCACTTTTTCAGCAGATTAATATGGTAAATTTGCATAGTTTTCCGCCGCCCTATTTGGCGCACGCGGTAGTTGACCGGGCCCAGTTTCTCCATAATTTCGTATGGCCCTTGCCATTTTGCGAGAAATTTACATTCGCTCGTGGGAATGAGCACCAGCACTTTTTCGCCCACCTCAAAGCTCCGCAGCGTGGCGCCTCGGTTGTACACCCTGCACTGGGCGCGCTGCGCTTGTTCCATGTGTTCACGAACGAGCGGCCAGATCTTCTTGGCTCTCTCCCCTTCACATAGGTTCCCATCAATCGCGCTGACGTTCCTCCGAGCATTTTCCAGGTTCGGATCGTTCCACTGTTGTGTGGCGAAGTCCCCTCTGAGCGGAGAGCTCTCATCCTCCTCTTCGGGGAAGTCAGGCCACGCCACCGGCTCTGGCTCTTCTGACGAGGTGCCCCGCGGCGCTTCCTCCGCCTCGGGTGCATCTCCCTGCAGCTCCTCGTCTGGAGAGGGTTCGCTCTCTGGTCCCTCTGAGTCGGCGCGGAAGATCGGGCACGCGGGCAATGAGTTCCTCCAACGGGGGCCCGGCCGGATCTTTCTTCTTCGCCGCGGCCGCGGCGGTCCTCTGCCCCCCGGGTTCCAATGTCTCTCAAACAGCACACAGTCCGTGCCGATGAGCAGTGGGACCGGTAGGTTAGGTACAATTCCAGCTTCCACTTCGACATCTCCTTTGGTGGATTGGACGCGTATCAGCGTCGTTGGGTAGGAGCGCACATCCCCATGCACACAGCTGACCGGCATACGGCTGGAGGTGGGACGCCCGGCATGCTCAGCGTGTACCAGCGTGACGACGCTCCCCGAGTCGAGAAGAGCCTGGGTGTCCACTCCGTCAATTCTCACCGGCAGGTTGGAGTGGCGCCGCCGCTGGCTCCCGGAGTGAAGGCAGGGGCGTCGGCCGTCGGAGGCGGCGGTGGCGGATGGCATGGATACGTCCCGGTCTCGGTCCGGGCAGGACCATGCGATATGATCCGCTTTCCCGCAGACGTAGCACCGGCGTGATGTCTGCGGTTGGCTTCGGGCAGTCCGCTCTGTGGCGGCTCGTCTCGTAGTAGTAGGCGACAGGGGAGTAGCCGGAGGCCGCGAGCGGTCCCGGTTGTAACGTGCCTCCCCCGTCCCTCTGGGAATCTCTGACTTTGTGCTTCTCATCATCTCTGTACTCACTTGGTGATTTTCCAGGAGCGCAACCAGGGCCTCCACGGAATTTGGGCTCACCTGTGAGGCATAGCGGCGGGCATCAGGCGGCAGGGAACGTATACATTTGTCTATGACAATTCTCTCAATCAGTGGCGGGTCACCGGCCGTAGTCAGCCACCCATGAGTTAGGCGGAGGAGAGCGGCTATTTGGGGCCGAGGCGGCAGCGCCGCTTGCATGTTCCACCCATGGAAGCGCTGGGCTCGGGCCGGCATACTATAACCTTGACTAGCCAAGATAGCTGCTTTCAGGCGCCTATATTCACGGGCCTCTGCCAGGGGTAGGTCACGGCACACACGTTGGGCTTCTCCTGAGAGGAAAGGAGCGATGATGCTGCCCCAGTCGGGGACGGGCCATCGTTCCCGGGCAGCGGTGCGCTCGAACACCTCCAGGAAGGCTTCAATATCATCATCGGGGGACAGTTTCGTTAACACTTCTCCAGGCGAACGTGTGGGATTAACGTTTTGGTCAATTTGGATTTTCTCTATTAATTTAGTCACCGCTTGCTGTAATTCGGCCTGGCTCTGTAACAGAGCGTCTAGGGCCGGTGTGGTTGTCATATTGCGTCTAGGTGAGGTTCAGTACCCGTATTCTGCACACCATGTGTGGAGACTGAACCCAAACCAAGGCACAAGAGAGCAAAGACAGTGTTGCCAACTCGGGCATTTATTGAACAGTTCTTATTTTACAACAGCATTGTAATGCAACGTAGCATGAATGAACAACATAAATGTGAATAACTGAAATTGTCTTTTAATAAATCAACACAAGGTTTTCCCGGGACGGGGCTGTCGTTTCTCCTCTTCGTGGGGCGGCCAGGGGGGGGGTAGGTAAGAGTTACTTTAAAGGGGTTTCCCTCCACAGGAAACAGGCGAGTATAATTCCATTGTATAGTCTCTCTTCCCCACCGGCGCTAGGTGAGTATAGTTCCTCTCTACAGGTGACAGGTAAAGTATTTCTTTCCCATAGGTAATAGGTGAGTATAGTTCTTTTCCACAGGTGACAGGTAATAGGTGAGTAGGTGCCCGCTCTTACACAAATCCGTCTAATTCTCTATCTTCTAAATAAAATGAACACGGGGTATAATGGGCCTGGGGCCAGAGAATTTCCGGATACTAGTAAGGTTTTAAGGGAAGTGAGATATACTCAACAAAATAGGAATAGGGGTGGCTCGCTGGGGGTCCGGAAGGTAAGGCTGTGGTCTCCTTTTCCAGGTCCTTCTCCTCAGCTCGCCGAGTACACACTCTCCAGTGATAGGTACACACTCCACAGTGAGTCAGGTTTGCGCTCCTCATTGATCCAGGTACACACTCCTCAGTGTCAGTCCGCTCCCAGTCCATGCCTAGAAGTAATGAGTAGAAGGAACATTACTATAATGCACTTTACACAGTAACATGCGGTGGAGAGGGAAATATGGTGGCTCTTACCGCCTGTCTGCCCATGATCAGCTTGTCAGAGACTCCCAGCACAGACTGAAGGGGAGAGCGAGCTCAGTACTTATGCACCCCTGTGTTGGGTGGGGCCCACAGGTGCATACGCTTGTGCCTGATGAAGCGTGTGGGCCGGCAGGTAACGCCCGTCAATCACTTGGCCCACACAGTGTGTTGGTCTGCTAGGGCTCGCTCTCCCATCCAGGGTGCGCTTCTTTGACATGCAGGGCCTACCTGGCGGGCGGTGTCCGAACGAACCACCACACATCCCCCCCCTTAAGCTTGCTACTGGTTCGCAAACTTGCCGCTCTTCCTCATAGAGCCTGGACAGGGCATCGGCATGGGGAATATCCTTCCCTGGTTTATGCTCCACCTCAAAGTTGTAATCCTGCAACTCCAGAAACCAACGTGTTATTCTCTTATTAGTGTCCTTACTTTTAGCCATCCATTTCAATGGTGCGTGGTCCGTTATGAGAGTGAAACGCCTTCCCCACAAATAATAGCGTAGGTGGTGTACGGCCCACTTAATAGCAAGAGCCTCTTTCTCTATCGTTGCATAATTAAGTTCATGCTTTAAGAGCTTTCTGCTAATGAAGACTATTGGGTGCTCTTCGTCATCAATGACTTGCGAGAGCACGGCCCCGAGGCCTGTGTTCGAGGCGTCGGTGTGGAGTAGAAAATTCTTACCGAAGTCCGGGGTTTTTAGGACCGGCTCATCGCAGAGCTTCAGTTTGAGGCCTCGGAACACGGCCTCGGTCTCCTCTGTCCAGCGCAGCATATTGGGCCGACTTTGTCGGGTCATCTCGTACAAGGGAGCTGCAAGGGTAGCATAGTTATTTATGAACTTGTTATAGTAGGACATGATTCCCAAGAATGACTTTAACTGCTTCTTGCTGACGGGTTTGGGCCATTCGCGTATACGCTCCACTTTGCGTAATTGGGGTTTTACGCACCCGCGCCCAATAGTGAAACCCAAATATTCGGCCTCATACAGACCTATTCGGCACTTCTTGGCGTTGGCGGTCAGACCCGCTCGTCGGAGAGCTCCCAGGACTGCTTCGATGTGATGGAGGTGATTCTCCCAGGTGCTGCTGTGGATCACAATGTCATCTAAATATGCGGCGGCATAGAGATGATGGGGCCTTAATACTCGGTCCATGAGTCTCTGAAATGTTGCGGGGGCACCGTGTACCCCGAACGGTAAGACAGTATATTGGAACAGCCCTTCAGGGGTAGAGAAGGCTGTTTTCTCTTTGGTTTCTTTTGTAAGGGGCACTTGCCAATAGCCTTTTGTCAAATCGAGGGTGCTTACAAATCGAGCGGGGCCCAGCCGCTCGATTAATTCATCTACCCGGGGCATGGGGTAAGCATCAAAATTTGAAATCTCATTTAATTTACGGAAATCATTGCAGAACCGGATTGTGCCGTCCGGCTTGGGGACCAGCACAATGGGACTCGACCAGGCACTGTGTGACTCCTCTATAATTCCCAGTTGTAGCATATTTGTTACCTCCTCTTTTACAGCTCCTCGCCGGGCCTCTGGGATACGGTACGGACGTTGTCTCACTATTTTCCCCGGGGTTGTTTGGATGTCGTGCGCAATAGCGTGGGTACGGCCCGGCAGTTCTGAGAACCGGTCCGCATTCCTACTCAGAAGCTCACGTATATCTTGCGCCTGAGCTGGGGACAGTTCCTCTCCAATAGGGACTGGAGGCGGGTTCTGAGAGGAGAGAGTGGTTAGTAGGGCCGGGAGAGCGACAGGAGGCACAACGTGCCACTTTTTCAGCAGATTAATATGGTAAATTTGCATAGTTTTCCGCCGCCCTATTTGGCGCACGCGGTAGTTGACCGGGCCCAGTTTCTCCATAATTTCGTATGGCCCTTGCCATTTTGCGAGAAATTTACATTCGCTCGTGGGAATGAGCACCAGCACTTTTTCGCCCACCTCAAAGCTCCGCAGCGTGGCGCCTCGGTTGTACACCCTGCACTGGGCGCGCTGCGCTTGTTCCATGTGTTCACGAACGAGCGGCCAGATCTTCTTGGCTCTCTCCCCTTCACATAGGTTCCCATCAATCGCGCTGACGTTCCTCCGAGCATTTTCCAGGTTCGGATCGTTCCACTGTTGTGTGGCGAAGTCCCCTCTGAGCGGAGAGCTCTCATCCTCCTCTTCGGGGAAGTCAGGCCACGCCACCGGCTCTGGCTCTTCTGACGAGGTGCCCCGCGGCGCTTCCTCCGCCTCGGGTGCATCTCCCTGCAGCTCCTCGTCTGGAGAGGGTTCGCTCTCTGGTCCCTCTGAGTCGGCGCGGAAGATCGGGCACGCGGGCAATGAGTTCCTCCAACGGGGGCCCGGCCGGATCTTTCTTCTTCGCCGCGGCCGCGGCGGTCCTCTGCCCCCCGGGTTCCAATGTCTCTCAAACAGCACACAGTCCGTGCCGATGAGCAGTGGGACCGGTAGGTTAGGTACAATTCCAGCTTCCACTTCGACATCTCCTTTGGTGGATTGGACGCGTATCAGCGTCGTTGGGTAGGAGCGCACATCCCCATGCACACAGCTGACCGGCATACGGCTGGAGGTGGGACGCCCGGCATGCTCAGCGTGTACCAGCGTGACGACGCTCCCCGAGTCGAGAAGAGCCTGGGTGTCCACTCCGTCAATTCTCACCGGCAGGTTGGAGTGGCGCCGCCGCTGGCTCCCGGAGTGAAGGCAGGGGCGTCGGCCGTCGGAGGCGGCGGTGGCGGATGGCATGGATACGTCCCGGTCTCGGTCCGGGCAGGACCATGCGATATGATCCGCTTTCCCGCAGACGTAGCACCGGCGTGATGTCTGCGGTTGGCTTCGGGCAGTCCGCTCTGTGGCGGCTCGTCTCGTAGTAGTAGGCGACAGGGGAGTAGCCGGAGGCCGCGAGCGGTCCCGGTTGTAACGTGCCTCCCCCGTCCCTCTGGGAATCTCTGACTTTGTGCTTCTCATCATCTCTGTACTCACTTGGTGATTTTCCAGGAGCGCAACCAGGGCCTCCACGGAATTTGGGCTCACCTGTGAGGCATAGCGGCG
The DNA here is from genome assembly GCF_963921795.1 of Nannobrachium achirus. NCBI lineage: Eukaryota > Metazoa > Chordata > Actinopteri > Myctophiformes > Myctophidae > Nannobrachium > Nannobrachium achirus. The sequence goes on from NC_137829.1 coordinate 26,447,674, forward strand.
GGCATCAGGCGGCAGGGAACGTATACATTTGTCTATGACAATTCTCTCAATCAGTGGCGGGTCACCGGCCGTAGTCAGCCACCCATGAGTTAGGCGGAGGAGAGCGGCTATTTGGGGCCGAGGCGGCAGCGCCGCTTGCATGTTCCACCCATGGAAGCGCTGGGCTCGGGCCGGCATACTATAACCTTGACTAGCCAAGATAGCTGCTTTCAGGCGCCTATATTCACGGGCCTCTGCCAGGGGTAGGTCACGGCACACACGTTGGGCTTCTCCTGAGAGGAAAGGAGCGATGATGCTGCCCCAGTCGGGGACGGGCCATCGTTCCCGGGCAGCGGTGCGCTCGAACACCTCCAGGAAGGCTTCAATATCATCATCGGGGGACAGTTTCGTTAACACTTCTCCAGGCGAACGTGTGGGATTAACGTTTTGGTCAATTTGGATTTTCTCTATTAATTTAGTCACCGCTTGCTGTAATTCGGCCTGGCTCTGTAACAGAGCGTCTAGGGCCGGTGTGGTTGTCATATTGCGTCTAGGTGAGGTTCAGTACCCGTATTCTGCACACCATGTGTGGAGACTGAACCCAAACCAAGGCACAAGAGAGCAAAGACAGTGTTGCCAACTCGGGCATTTATTGAACAGTTCTTATTTTACAACAGCATTGTAATGCAACGTAGCATGAATGAACAACATAAATGTGAATAACTGAAATTGTCTTTTAATAAATCAACACAAGGTTTTCCCGGGACGGGGCTGTCGTTTCTCCTCTTCGTGGGGCGGCCAGGGGGGGGGTAGGTAAGAGTTACTTTAAAGGGGTTTCCCTCCACAGGAAACAGGCGAGTATAATTCCATTGTATAGTCTCTCTTCCCCACCGGCGCTAGGTGAGTATAGTTCCTCTCTACAGGTGACAGGTAAAGTATTTCTTTCCCATAGGTAATAGGTGAGTATAGTTCTTTTCCACAGGTGACAGGTAATAGGTGAGTAGGTGCCCGCTCTTACACAAATCCGTCTAATTCTCTATCTTCTAAATAAAATGAACACGGGGTATAATGGGCCTGGGGCCAGAGAATTTCCGGATACTAGTAAGGTTTTAAGGGAAGTGAGATATACTCAACAAAATAGGAATAGGGGTGGCTCGCTGGGGGTCCGGAAGGTAAGGCTGTGGTCTCCTTTTCCAGGTCCTTCTCCTCAGCTCGCCGAGTACACACTCTCCAGTGATAGGTACACACTCCACAGTGAGTCAGGTTTGCGCTCCTCATTGATCCAGGTACACACTCCTCAGTGTCAGTCCGCTCCCAGTCCATGCCTAGAAGTAATGAGTAGAAGGAACATTACTATAATGCACTTTACACAGTAACATGCGGTGGAGAGGGAAATATGGTGGCTCTTACCGCCTGTCTGCCCATGATCAGCTTGTCAGAGACTCCCAGCACAGACTGAAGGGGAGAGCGAGCTCAGTACTTATGCACCCCTGTGTTGGGTGGGGCCCACAGGTGCATACGCTTGTGCCTGATGAAGCGTGTGGGCCGGCAGGTAACGCCCGTCAATCACTTGGCCCACACAGTGTGTTGGTCTGCTAGGGCTCGCTCTCCCATCCAGGGTGCGCTTCTTTGACATGCAGGGCCTACCTGGCGGGCGGTGTCCGAACGAACCACCACACATCCCCCCCCTTAAGCTTGCTACTGGTTCGCAAACTTGCCGCTCTTCCTCATAGAGCCTGGACAGGGCATCGGCATGGGGAATATCCTTCCCTGGTTTATGCTCCACCTCAAAGTTGTAATCCTGCAACTCCAGAAACCAACGTGTTATTCTCTTATTAGTGTCCTTACTTTTAGCCATCCATTTCAATGGTGCGTGGTCCGTTATGAGAGTGAAACGCCTTCCCCACAAATAATAGCGTAGGTGGTGTACGGCCCACTTAATAGCAAGAGCCTCTTTCTCTATCGTTGCATAATTAAGTTCATGCTTTAAGAGCTTTCTGCTAATGAAGACTATTGGGTGATCTTCGTCATCAATGACTTGCGAGAGCACGGCCCCGAGGCCTGTGTTCGAGGCGTCGGTGTGGAGTAGAAAATTCTTACCGAAGTCCGGGGTTTTTAGGACCGGCTCATCGCAGAGCTTCAGTTTGAGGCCTCGGAACACGGCCTCGGTCTCCTCTGTCCAGCGCAGCATATTGGGCCGACTTTGTCGGGTCATCTCGTACAAGGGAGCTGCAAGGGTAGCATAGTTATTTATGAACTTGTTATAGTAGGACATGATTCCCAAGAATGACTTTAACTGCTTCTTGCTGACGGGTTTGGGCCATTCGCGTATACGCTCCACTTTGCGTAATTGGGGTTTTACGCACCCGCGCCCAATAGTGAAACCCAAATATTCGGCCTCATACAGACCTATTCGGCACTTCTTGGCGTTGGCGGTCAGACCCGCTCGTCGGAGAGCTCCCAGGACTGCTTCGATGTGATGGAGGTGATTCTCCCAGGTGCTGCTGTGGATCACAATGTCATCTAAATATGCGGCGGCATAGAGATGATGGGGCCTTAATACTCGGTCCATGAGTCTCTGAAATGTTGCGGGGGCACCGTGTACCCCGAACGGTAAGACAGTATATTGGAACAGCCCTTCAGGGGTAGAGAAGGCTGTTTTCTCTTTGGTTTCTTTTGTAAGGGGCACTTGCCAATAGCCTTTTGTCAAATCGAGGGTGCTTACAAATCGAGCGGGGCCCAGCCGCTCGATTAATTCATCTACCCGGGGCATGGGGTAAGCATCAAAATTTGAAATCTCATTTAATTTACGGAAATCATTGCAGAACCGGATTGTGCCGTCCGGCTTGGGGACCAGCACAATGGGACTCGACCAGGCACTGTGTGACTCCTCTATAATTCCCAGTTGTAGCATATTTGTTACCTCCTCTTTTACAGCTCCTCGCCGGGCCTCTGGGATACGGTACGGACGTTGTCTCACTATTTTCCCCGGGGTTGTTTGGATGTCGTGCGCAATAGCGTGGGTACGGCCCGGCAGTTCTGAGAACCGGTCCGCATTCCTACTCAGAAGCTCACGTATATCTTGCGCCTGAGCTGGGGACAGTTCCTCTCCAATAGGGACTGGAGGCGGGTTCTGAGAGGAGAGAGTGGTTAGTAGGGCCGGGAGAGCGACAGGAGGCACAACGTGCCACTTTTTCAGCAGATTAATATGGTAAATTTGCATAGTTTTCCGCCGCCCTATTTGGCGCACGCGGTAGTTGACCGGGCCCAGTTTCTCCATAATTTCGTATGGCCCTTGCCATTTTGCGAGAAATTTACATTCGCTCGTGGGAATGAGCACCAGCACTTTTTCGCCCACCTCAAAGCTCCGCAGCGTGGCGCCTCGGTTGTACACCCTGCACTGGGCGCGCTGCGCTTGTTCCATGTGTTCACGAACGAGCGGCCAGATCTTCTTGGCTCTCTCCCCTTCACATAGGTTCCCATCAATCGCGCTGACGTTCCTCCGAGCATTTTCCAGGTTCGGATCGTTCCACTGTTGTGTGGCGAAGTCCCCTCTGAGCGGAGAGCTCTCATCCTCCTCTTCGGGGAAGTCAGGCCACGCCACCGGCTCTGGCTCTTCTGACGAGGTGCCCCGCGGCGCTTCCTCCGCCTCGGGTGCATCTCCCTGCAGCTCCTCGTCTGGAGAGGGTTCGCTCTCTGGTCCCTCTGAGTCGGCGCGGAAGATCGGGCACGCGGGCAATGAGTTCCTCCAACGGGGGCCCGGCCGGATCTTTCTTCTTCGCCGCGGCCGCGGCGGTCCTCTGCCCCCCGGGTTCCAATGTCTCTCAAACAGCACACAGTCCGTGCCGATGAGCAGTGGGACCGGTAGGTTAGGTACAATTCCAGCTTCCACTTCGACATCTCCTTTGGTGGATTGGACGCGTATCAGCGTCGTTGGGTAGGAGCGCACATCCCCATGCACACAGCTGACCGGCATACGGCTGGAGGTGGGACGCCCGGCATGCTCAGCGTGTACCAGCGTGACGACGCTCCCCGAGTCGAGAAGAGCCTGGGTGTCCACTCCGTCAATTCTCACCGGCAGGTTGGAGTGGCGCCGCCGCTGGCTCCCGGAGTGAAGGCAGGGGCGTCGGCCGTCGGAGGCGGCGGTGGCGGATGGCATGGATACGTCCCGGTCTCGGTCCGGGCAGGACCATGCGATATGATCCGCTTTCCCGCAGACGTAGCACCGGCGTGATGTCTGCGGTTGGCTTCGGGCAGTCCGCTCTGTGGCGGCTCGTCTCGTAGTAGTAGGCGACAGGGGAGTAGCCGGAGGCCGCGAGCGGTCCCGGTTGTAACGTGCCTCCCCCGTCCCTCTGGGAATCTCTGACTTTGTGCTTCTCATCATCTCTGTACTCACTTGGTGATTTTCCAGGAGCGCAACCAGGGCCTCCACGGAATTTGGGCTCACCTGTGAGGCATAGCGGCGGGCATCAGGCGGCAGGGAACGTATACATTTGTCTATGACAATTCTCTCAATCAGTGGCGGGTCACCGGCCGTAGTCAGCCACCCATGAGTTAGGCGGAGGAGAGCGGCTATTTGGGGCCGAGGCGGCAGCGCCGCTTGCATGTTCCACCCATGGAAGCGCTGGGCTCGGGCCGGCATACTATAACCTTGACTAGCCAAGATAGCTGCTTTCAGGCGCCTATATTCACGGGCCTCTGCCAGGGGTAGGTCACGGCACACACGTTGGGCTTCTCCTGAGAGGAAAGGAGCGATGATGCTGCCCCAGTCGGGGACGGGCCATCGTTCCCGGGCAGCGGTGCGCTCGAACACCTCCAGGAAGGCTTCAATATCATCATCGGGGGACAGTTTCGTTAACACTTCTCCAGGCGAACGTGTGGGATTAACGTTTTGGTCAATTTGGATTTTCTCTATTAATTTAGTCACCGCTTGCTGTAATTCGGCCTGGCTCTGTAACAGAGCGTCTAGGGCCGGTGTGGTTGTCATATTGCGTCTAGGTGAGGTTCAGTACCCGTATTCTGCACACCATGTGTGGAGACTGAACCCAAACCAAGGCACAAGAGAGCAAAGACAGTGTTGCCAACTCGGGCATTTATTGAACAGTTCTTATTTTACAACAGCATTGTAATGCAACGTAGCATGAATGAACAACATAAATGTGAATAACTGAAATTGTCTTTTAATAAATCAACACAAGGTTTTCCCGGGACGGGGCTGTCGTTTCTCCTCTTCGTGGGGCGGCCAGGGGGGGGGTAGGTAAGAGTTACTTTAAAGGGGTTTCCCTCCACAGGAAACAGGCGAGTATAATTCCATTGTATAGTCTCTCTTCCCCACCGGCGCTAGGTGAGTATAGTTCCTCTCTACAGGTGACAGGTAAAGTATTTCTTTCCCATAGGTAATAGGTGAGTATAGTTCTTTTCCACAGGTGACAGGTAATAGGTGAGTAGGTGCCCGCTCTTACACAAATCCGTCTAATTCTCTATCTTCTAAATAAAATGAACACGGGGTATAATGGGCCTGGGGCCAGAGAATTTCCGGATACTAGTAAGGTTTTAAGGGAAGTGAGATATACTCAACAAAATAGGAATAGGGGTGGCTCGCTGGGGGTCCGGAAGGTAAGGCTGTGGTCTCCTTTTCCAGGTCCTTCTCCTCAGCTCGCCGAGTACACACTCTCCAGTGATAGGTACACACTCCACAGTGAGTCAGGTTTGCGCTCCTCATTGATCCAGGTACACACTCCTCAGTGTCAGTCCGCTCCCAGTCCATGCCTAGAAGTAATGAGTAGAAGGAACATTACTATAATGCACTTTACACAGTAACATGCGGTGGAGAGGGAAATATGGTGGCTCTTACCGCCTGTCTGCCCATGATCAGCTTGTCAGAGACTCCCAGCACAGACTGAAGGGGAGAGCGAGCTCAGTACTTATGCACCCCTGTGTTGGGTGGGGCCCACAGGTGCATACGCTTGTGCCTGATGAAGCGTGTGGGCCGGCAGGTAACGCCCGTCAATCACTTGGCCCACACAGTGTGTTGGTCTGCTAGGGCTCGCTCTCCCATCCAGGGTGCGCTTCTTTGACATGCAGGGCCTACCTGGCGGGCGGTGTCCGAACGAACCACCACAATGATTTCAATCGCGATTTTGCATGTTCCACCCCCATACAACCCCATCTAACATACAGGGCAGCCATGTTTGTTTACATAACATGTAAAACATAATGGCGATTATCTCAAGAATGCCTGAACGGATTTCCAATCGGATTTTTTTGTTTGAAAGCTGTGAACAAACTGCACAAATCCACTCCAATGCAATCCAGGATTGCATTGGATTTTTTAGAGCTCATTCTTCTCTGTTTTTTTCCCATGCATGAGGTGTGCAAGGTTTAATCATGGCTAAGTTGACGAAAATAAGGCTTCTAAAATGCTTGGTAGCCAATAGCTAACTTCAAGCTAACTTCATCCTCTTCCTGTACATGCACAAAGGAAAGTGTTCAGGCAAGTCATGGCTGCAGGGCTTCTGCATATACCAGCATATCTCTATGGGATTTTCTATGGCCACTGGGCGCCCTCTAGTGGTGACTAGGGTGGCACTAAATCAGTTAAAGGGATATTCCACTTAAAAAAAAAAAAAAAAAAAACTTTGGTCATTTTATCGTCTAGTTATTGAAAAAACACAGAAAGAAGTGTGGTTGCACTGATGTGAGCCGCAAGGAATCATTTATTGCGACCATAGGTCGCATTTACAATGAAAGCCTGCATCTACTGTGCATCAGTCGTGCCCTGTGCGTCAGTCACGCCTCATGTCACGCTCCATACTGTATATGGCCAAGACAGAAAGTTAGTACAACAAATGGATCTCCATATGTGGAGCTGACTATCATCACCTGGATCTCCCTATACAGTATGAAGAAGATCACAACACTGACCTCATCAAACCCTGGATAGCCATACATGGAGACGACTGGATCATCACCTACAGTTTACACTTTACAGTTTAGGCATAGCAGACGGTTTTAATCCAAAGCAAGTTACAATAAGCAGGTAGGCCTAATACATCACTATAATAAGCAAGATAATATGTCAGTACATCAACAACAATATAACAAATGCATAGGAATATCAATCTAGAAAAACAATAACATAGGTAGACCATGCACCTAATCAGTAAAAAACGTTTCTAAAAACCTAAAAAATGCTAAATAGCTTCATGTATGGTCATTGAGTGTTACAGTAGTGCTATGGGTTTAGGCGGAGTCTGAAGAGGTGAGTCTTCAGTCCACGGCAGAAGCTAGGGAGTGAGTCTGTAGTTAGTTCTAAGTGCGACAGGTAGTTTATTCCACAGTTTGGGGAATAAATAGATCTCTGTATATGGAGCTGGCCAGGTTCAGGTTCGGTTTATTAGTCAAATGCGTATCCATACAAGTACAGACAAACAATGAAATGCTTGTCAATACCTCTACATCTGACCTCACGGACTCCAGATATGGATATAGCTAGATAGATAGATAAATAGATACCTTTATCCCAAGGGGGAAAATCAGTCACCCAGAGGCAGCGCAGCAGTTTAAGGTTACAAAGTTACAGAGAAGTATATGAAAAAGAAAAACGTACTGTTGTGTACAGTGAAAAGAGAAAGGCACAAAAAAGAATATACATAAAGTGTCAAAAGCAGTCAACGCTCATAAGTGTCACATCACAAAACAAATACTGTAGCAATACTTAAAGCACAACTTATCAATGCAGTGCCAAACAGTCGATGCTAGTCAGTGCTACACAAATATCTCATCGCCATGTCCAACACAAGCAATGATCAATACTACCAACACAACCCAATAGTGCAGAGACAAACAAAAGTGTCCATTGGTCAGTGCAAAAAAAACAACAACAACAAGAAAAGTAACACAGAAAAACGCCACATGAAACCCTCCTTGGAAAGGTCCTTAGAGGTCAAGGTCGGTACAACTATTGTTCCAGTTAAATTAGGTTACAGTTGTCCTTGTCAAGCAACCGTTGTGGGTCTCATTGCATAACTTGAGAACAACCGGCACAAAGGACTTTCCCAGTCTCTCGCATCTCCGTCCTGGGTAGATGAATCAGTCGTTTCCTATAAAAAAACATGTATAGGTCGTTTTCTTTAAAAAAATAGGTTTACTGGGGCGCCCACTGGCCTAGTGGTCAAGGCGCATACCGCATACTCAGGGCCGCCGCTACTATGACGCGCATGACGCGCTCTGCGTCAGGCATCACGCTGCCAAAGGGCACCAAAAAATTAGAGAGAAAAGAAAAAAGAACAGCCAAGCCGATCCATTTGATCCGGGGGCGGGGCCGCAGCACAGTCCGCGACACACTCCGAGTCTGCACTCACTCACAGAAAGACAGATCCAAGGACTGATCTGATCTGATACATTGCAAGTGAGAATTAAACATTTTTTCCACTTCATGTTTGCTTTGTGTTAAACAGCAGAGTTTCTAGTGTCAATCTCCCTCTGGAAGAGATTACACTAAAGCCTCAGGCGCCGCACAGAGGCGCTCCAACACACACTCTGACATTAAGCTTGATGGTGTGGAATAATAAATACATAGAATACAACGTATCACAACTTACATGTGTTGTGGACTTGTAGATCTGCTACTTTCACACTTGTTTCATGTATGACTGAGGCTAGAGAAAATGTAATCATGTCTGCAATTGTGAAGTCCAGCAAATTTACAAAATAGGTTTGTTTTTTGTTTTTTGTGTTTATCCTTTTACTATCTACATGTTTGAGAACCCCAACAGCCAGTTGTGAGTCAGGCACCAAAATGGCTTGTGGCGGCCCTGCGCATACAAGGCTATGATGCCTGCTGGCGTCGCCGGTTCGATTTCCGATCCGGACGACCTTTGCCACATGTCATTCCCTATCACTCTCCCCATTTCCTGTCAGTCTACTATCCTATCAAATAAAGGCATAAAAAGCCCCCAAAAAAACAAATCTTTAAAAATAGGTTTACTTTGGGTGACACAAAAGTTCTGACCTAGAACAATAGTCTGGTTGCCTATAGCAACCGCACAAATAAAACCCATAATTGAATGTCAATCATCCATGAACATATGACTGACATTCAATACGGCATAAATAACACATGGGCATGGGCAGGCCTTCAACTGCTGCCAGAGTCTGGTCTTGCTGCAGTTAGGAATTCATACATATATCCATTCAATGTGAGACAGCTGCTATTTGGTTTGAGGCAATGCTCACACCAGCAGGCACCAGGCCATGAATATCAAATCGTTCACATTTACAAATAACAGAGCGGCTGGTGGACATCTGGTCAACCCATGTCTATGGATGATGCTCCCTCCATGTTGTGTGCTTGTTAGCATATCAAAGACAAGATATGAATCTATATCACCAGGAAAAATAGGAGAAATCTAATCATGTGGCTCACAGGATCCACAATAGCATCGCTCCAATATGTATGTTTTTTTTTTTTTTTGGACATGGCCCAAATGTGGCTCTCGACCTCATGTGGCCAGCCTATGACAGCATCATTTCATCATCATCATCATCTATGACTTCAGTCATCATATGTATGACCTAAGATTCCAAATGTGGGCACGGTTTCAGCCTGATCAGAGGCTATTCGACTTTCATTATGAAATTAAAGTTGCTGTATTTTAAAGTAGATCAGTACAGCAGTTTGCGAGAATAATGGGCAGTTGGACACCAACACGGACAGACCCTCTCATGAATGGAGAGTATTGTGAAGAACATGTATCACATTTTGTGCGCTCTACACAACGCAGAGACAAAGGCAATTTCCCTTACACCCATGGGGGAGGGGGGGCACCACAAATGCGACAAATGTCAAATTGAGACAAATTGTAGGTATACCGTATGCTTACGTATTTGCTTCTGCTTTGGGCGGGATACTGCGAGGACACTGACTTCTATAGTGCAGGCTATTGTATAGAATATTGTTGCTGTCACGCAGAAACCTTGTATCTCCATATTTAAAATGTTTCTATATTTTTGTAAATAAAAGTCTTGCACAAAAGTAATGCAAATAGCAGATCTAGAAGCTCACAAGAGCTTGTAAATGGGCTATTATCACCATTTTATCACGTTTGTTTTTTGTTTGGTTTTTAAGAGGAAAAAGGGAACGTTTCGGTCCTACAAACAGTATTCTACTGTAGACTCCTCATTATTGATGGTGCTTTTTGTGATGTTATTCTCCCCCTGACCCCTAGTTCGCTTTTTATTGCTGCCCTTGCTGTACCTTTACTTTCTTACTCATCTGTAACCTAACTGCTGTGCTGCATTTGGCGACTGAATTTCCCTGACGGGATCAATAAAGCTCTATAAATAAAGGATTCATCTAAATGTCACAGTTTCAGTTGGAACTTTTCAGTATGTTTAATGTGTCCATTACACAGTATACAGAAAAGGGCAGAAGATGTTGCTTAGTGTGGTTATGATGCAAATGCAACCAAACCTTTGTTACCACAAAGGTGAGAGTATCTTTGTACTTTATGTACAATGTGAACTTGCACACATACATCTAACCCAGCCCTAATGGAATGTTAAATTGATGTGGCGGACATTAAGTCAGCATTGAGGAATCTTTGTTTGTTTGGTTACATATGCCACTGATCACAATAAGCAGAATGAGCACCAAGTCACACTATAGTAAATACATTTAGCAAACAGGTTATAAAACGTTTAGCAGATTATGATTGAGTACCACAAGTTTGTGCTGTCACCGTTAAAAAGGTCCAATGTTCAGAGTGTTACAGCACCATGTGACAGAGAATGTAAATAACAAAGACTTGTTTGGTTGCAGGTTCAGGGAAAATTGTATATTTGCATCTACGTATAAATTCTGTTGACGCTTAGTTGGTATAAGATGCTTTACCATGCACCGCCTGGCAACACCATGGCTTGACGGATTTCAAAAGTGCACAGAAGGACATACTTGAGTATGACTAGCCCACTAGCCAATCATTATATCATTATGGGGAAATTATATATTCATCCAGATTTATGTCTCAGTGTTTAGAGAATCAGGACATAAACTAAAGTCATCTTTGGTGTAAAGAAATCCAGCAAGATATCTGACATCAAATCAATGTCTTCTTTCACAAAAGGTTGTTAGGCACAAACAATAATTAAACATCACTTCAATTAATAGCAGAATGTTAAAACAGTGATTAGCCTGTCTTTGTTGTCTTGATTAATTAATTTGCTGCCGTGGCATGAAAGCTAACAGCTGGATGTCTGGTAATCAGTGGTGACAATCAACACCTTGAAACCTGATCTGATGTAAATAAATAAATAAGCGTGGTACAAATACAAGTGTTTCTGTGAAAATCATAGTGATAACCATGATTATGTTGGCTACTCACCATGGGCTGATGCCAATATGAATGTAAACACAATATTCAATTAGAACCCAGAGCATATGTGTATCACTATTACATTACCAAGAATTGCATTAACCACAAGACCATCATGAAAATCTTGAATATTTTTTATGTTCCCAAAAATAGATTCTAGGGTTAGTGTGGTACAAAGAAAAGTGAAACAAGGTGCCTAAATGTCTCTGTGTAAATTGGATTAGGGGGTGGGTGCAGGGGTTGAGACAAAGATCCTTGCCATTCAGTGCTGGGTGTTACTTTTCCAAGAAATCAATTCTCCATGCAATCCCAGAAAGAAGTTAATCTGAATGATTGAGTGAATTATATTGGGTTTGAAGAGATGCCATCTCTTTGATGTCTCTCACAGGTTATCAGTTCACAGGTTATCACATAGGCATATGAGCCCAGCCCATGGCACCAGAGGCTTTCTAATTTCTTTTATACTGTATAATGCACAAGATTTGACTTGTATACACATGGTGTGTTTTTATCTGCAAGGCATCATTTAATCACACGTCTATATGGAATTTGAATAGTTGCATTGCTCTCAGACACAAACAATTAGCAACGACAAAGAATGATTCTGTCTAATGTCCTATAATCCATTGTTGATTGGCAAATGCAGCTGTGAGCACTGAAAGTGGGAAGAAGCCGTTTGTTGCTTGGATGTTTTGGTTTTGATAGTTGATAGAGTTGCTTCCCAGAAGGGAGAACTTAAAATAGATTGTGGCCAGGAGATGCCCCCTCTCTAACTGGCTGATGGCAGCGTAAGGACATACTCCGTGATTTCAGTGTAGAACTAGAATCTGTGATTTCTTGCGACTTGCTACGTTCCCGAGTAGGCAGGTGCTCATTTATAAACTCACCCATTGATTGTAGCATCTAACATTATCAGTACTATGGTAACGGGTACCACACGGTTACAACGGTTACTCTAACAATAAGAACAGGTATTGCATAAACGAGTGGGGCATGCATTCCCAACTTGCGTTGTTCTCGACTTGAGTCGTTCCCGACTATTGTCGAAATATGCCCGAATAGGCCCAGGCCAGAGGAGTGAAACAGTAATTAATAGTCTACGAAGTATAAACCAGGTCAAGTCTATGCTTTGAGTTTGCACAACTCATCCTGGGGATCCATGCCATGTAAACAACTGGTAGCCCAGAGGAGTTTATGTCCTCAGCGTGAGCCTGTCAAACAGGTTTTATGGGCCCCCGTTTGACCTCGATAATGCAGTCTATGAGCATGAGCAGCATAAGACAGACTTTAATACGGCCAATAAAAGCAGTGACCTCACAGTCCCTGGCGTCATCTAAAGGCGCACAGAAGTCATGCTCTCCAATGTGTGATGAGAGTGTGCCCTCATTAAGTGTTAAACATTCGATAGTTAAATGCTGGGCTCGAAGCACTTTATTTAATCCCATTAACTTCTCCGAGCTCAGCCTTCACAAACTTAATTGTTGGAGAAATTGCATGTGGAACCATGGAGCTTAGCTCAGACAGAACAAAATCTAATTGTGTGCGCGCATCTTGAACAAATTTCCAAAATCCACAGCAGGGTTTTTGAAATCCACATCAGAGCAAACCTGCTTTTAAATCCACTTATGACATTTATGGAAATCCCATTAAAATGTCATTTGAGTCACTGGTGCAGAAATGAAGAAATACAGCTGTTGTGACTAAATGTAACACGGCCATTCTCTTCCAGTTAAGATGAAAAATTACAATACAGAAATGAAACATAATATGAGGTTATTATGGTGAGTGATTTTGTGAGTGTGAGTGTCACACCCTCACAAATAAGCATGTAGCTTTGGGAATTTTAAAGCGTCACAGTATAATATAGGGCATTGGTTCTCAAAGTGGGGGGTAGCAAAATGTTGGGGACCCCTTCTTTGCCTCAGTATCTCCTGGGCAAAGAAAGAATGTGCCTGTGATGTAACCTTGCACTGGCTCCCTGTGTATTGAATAGATGGCAGGGGCTGTGTCATTTGCAGATGTACTGAAAGCTGCTTACTTGGCACAGTACATCATGTTAGAAACCACAAGCCCCTCCCCCAATCCATACCATCCTCAACTGTAAAAAGAATATTGGCTGAAATGAAAATTGCTCAGTGGATTGTGAGTCTTACAACCAGGACAAAAGCTGAATTTTAAATAAAAGACACAAATTCACAGTTGTTGTTGTTGCGTCAACTTGGCAGGGTTGAGTATAGGGTATACAGATCATGATCTGTTCTAAAGTTAAAACAGGGCATTGTGTTGATTTGGTGCTGTTCTTTGAAAATACATGAATACCTACAGTAATTCACATATGATAAAATAAGTAATATCTAAGAATGCCCCCCCCCCCCCAGAAATCCTCCCAGAACCGAGTAGGCCACAACTCTTTGTACAATATGGAACACCGTGAAATGATCGACAGGGTAATGAAGAAGCTAATGAGGGGAATCAAGACCGCTGCAGAGCCAATAAATCAACACAACTGTGCCTACAATGATATAGGAGCAATCAGTAACAATGGTCAGAGCGAGGGGAGCAGAGGGGGAGGGTTGAAGCTACAAAGCGAGTCAATGTCAAGCACACGCCGGCTGTGTTTATGGCCTCTGATCCTTATTTGGTCATAGGATGGAATCCTGTGCCAAAAATAGCCGATCTACAAGCTCACAACGTGCCGCATAGATAGATCGACTATTTTCGGCACGAGACACCGTCTTACGACGAAGCATGAATCTGGATTCATTGTGCATGGATAAGGACACGTTTTACCTGGAGTAAGCCATAAAAATTACAATTAAATACTGTAATAAAGGCCTTATTCCAAATGCATAGAAATATTGGAATTAACTTAACTTCACATTAACTCTAGCGGACACAACTCACAGATAAAATCAATTCTTAAATCCTGAAGTGTCTGCAAATCAATATGGCTTTGCACTGATCAGCATTTTAGTGAAGATTCCCTCTTGTAAGCACATGTACCAAGGACAATCAACACTTCACTGAGGCGAAGGGCATCACAGCAACAACATTTAATACCATTTAGAAATAATTGTCTTCCGGCTCGGAGTCGTAGATGATTTGACTGTATCGAAAATCTATTAACCAATATGGGTTTAGTGCAAGCACATTGGAATTGAAAGCATAAAGCACAAACAAAGAAAGGAAAATCCCAGTGGGGAAGACAGCAGCGTCTATTTCCAGGCTTTTGAAGAAGGCACTGGAGAGCCAAGCACAACTGAATGTCAGAGTTAAAGTACATGAGGTTAGACCAGTTTACTGTATTTTAGTGGATAATTATGTGTCTACACCAAGCCGGGGACTACGTTTTTGCCCCATCCGTCCACGTCCGTCCGTGAGTCCTCCGTGAAACTGATTGGCGTGGAACTTTGCATGCACACTCTCAGCAGGCCAAAGAAGGAACCTCTGCCACAATTTTTGGAGCTGTGTGGAACACAAGCTCCCTATACGTGGCCGTGTGTGTGGGTCTGTCTCCGTCCGTGTCTGTCTGTCTGTCTGTCTGTATGTAGCCTGCAGTAACCTTTTCTGACCACACATGTTAAGGGAGGGGCGCTGTTGCACACACACACACACACACACACACACACACACACACACACACACACACACACACACACACACACACACACACACACACACACACACACACACACACAGCTCCACTTCGAACAGAGGTTCGATTTTTTTGCTTCAAATCGCTATAACAACCCGCTTCACGTTTTGGCCAACAACCTTTGATCCGCAGGACAATCGAATCCTTGGATCATAACGCAACTCTGCATATACAGGCCCTGGCCATGTGTGCCAGACGAGATTTTCCACCATTTAGCATTTTCTTCGGTTCCGGGTCACCTGTAGTCCGCCTGATGACTAAAACATGACGGAAGTTATTTCCGCTCCCGACCGGATCAGAAACCCGAAAATGGTATTGATCCCAGGCAGGGATCGTGTTCAGATTCCATTCCAATTGGCTGCCTTTCAAACTCTGCAGGCTCTGGGTAGGCAATCCAGCCTGGTGGAGACCTGCTCTGCGAGGAGTGCCATGCAACTCTAAATAGTTAAGATTTCAAAAAAATAAAAACGTTTATCTGGAAAGATGGATGGAAGGAATAAAGTTGAACAAGTACTATAGTCTGGTGGCCCTGCAGGGACAACCACATTAATATATTAGGCATGAGTTTGGGGAGTTTGAATTTGTTCCTTTTATTTAACGTTAGACACTGTTGGTATGGTTAGGTTTGGGCATGGGTTTTTTGGGGAGTGTTTTAATTAATACATTTTAGTTAAGATTATACACCGTTAGTATAGTTGAGTTCAGGCGACACGGTAGCCTTAACACAGACCTAGCAGAACCATACCCTGCTATGAATAAAACTACTGCCTGTGCCATGCATGCTAATCTCATTATAGACATTAACGGAGGAGCTGCTTCCAGACACATCGGGAGGGGGGCGGTGCGATACCCAGGGGAGGACCTGGCATGGTTGGGATCAGTCCATGCATGTGCACGTGCACATGCCCAGTGGGGATGGCCTCCATCGGTCTGCTTGACGATGGCTGAACTGATACACCCTGGGTAAATACATGCACGTCCCTGGTGAAAACAAAGGCAGACGCCAGGCCCAGTCGCCCTCCAATCAAGAGTGATAGCAAACAGACTGACTATGATAGTACTTGCTGCTTCCCGACTGAAACTAATTAATTATTATCACCGTGTGCGAGGTGGAAACAGCTCGTATCTCATCGGGACTTCTAATAAAACGTTGACCACATTATGAAAGAAGTACATTATTCATGCACATTTGAATGACAATGGAGGGCGACCATTGCAGGGGGCTGCAGGCAGGGCGCATTGTGTTTTACACTGAAGGTTTGGTTTGGGACATAACCGGCGTATTTACATAATCTGAAATAAATGCAAATCAAGCCGTTTCATCTTGGTCTCTCTGGATAAAAGGGGTTAAAGTCTGGGCTCAAAAACAGCACTCTCTCCCCGGGGGGAATAAGGCTTCATGATATGAAAAGCTCAATATTATGGCCTGAAGCATCTTGTTTTTTTAGCAACCCTGATACATTTTATATGTACACTTGAGCCTTCCTTCAGCAAGGAGGTACCCAACTTGTATTTAGAATACAATTCACGTAAACGAGAAGGCCGCTTGGCTCTTAATCCCTGCCTAATTAAGTGAGCGCGGCCAATCTGCTGAGGCGGACGGCTAAGGGCCAAGGCATACCTGTCGAATTATGGAAACAGCAGGAGCAGCTTCCCTGTCAGCACATCAGCCCTGCATTATTATCCCATTCACTTCATCACAGGGCAAAGACAGAAAGCACTATTATTTGCTATATATAGTACCGTATACAGTATGTGTGTGTGTGTGTGTGTGTGTGTGTGTGTGTGTGTGTGTGTGTGTGTGTGTGTGTGTGTGTGTGTGCGCGTGCATGCGATAATTGGCAGTGGCCAAATTTTTTGAGGAGATGATGCTTCCTGTATCCGTGATCTGTATCCTGAAACACTCAATTGTTGAGTTTCCCAAGTTTGAGCATCTGCAGTACTATCGTTTGGGTTAAAGAATTTCTTGTTAAATGTGAACGCAGATGTTAGTGTGTGTGTGTGTGTGTGTGTGTGTGTGTGTGTGTGTGTGTGTGTGTGTGTGTGTGTGTGTGTGTGTGTGTGCGCGCGCGAACGTGCGTGTCACACTTAAAGCCGGTTTGTTTTTTTGTCTCACAGATCGAAAGTACTGCATGTATATTTCCTCCACATGAACCATAGCATTCCTATTCTGGGCACTGCATAATAGGCTAACATTCAAAGGAAAAAGCGAATAAAGGAGGGGACCAAGTCAGACCCTTGAGGGAACCCTGTCAATCAAGTATAGCATAGCATTTATTTGGTTAAATCATTGTTAATGCACATTATACGCATTCATCCAGCAAACCATTTACTTTCCACCACCACTACTGCATCCACAAAGAGAGAGAGAGAGAGAGAGAGAGAGAGAGAGAGAGAGAGAGAGAGAGAGAGAGAGAGAGAGAGAGAGAGAGAGAGAGAGAGAGAGAGACTCTGGGATTACTACTTTACAGCTGCTATTTTGCCAATGTTATTCCAAGTTTTATTCTGAATTAATGTTGTACTGTTATCCAGTATACACAAGGGAAGTTCAAAGTAGAAGACCGTTACTGCCTGCAATGTTGCTACCAGCTGTATTGTACATGCATGCGTTGAACCTTGAACTAGGTTCCTTACTTGTTCCAAAGTTCTCATGGCAAACAACGCCATAATAAAACGTGTCATACAGTAGGCATATTATGCTCTCTGCATTTATCCACAGAAGCACCGTCAAATGAGTATAAAATCATTACTGGTTGAATAATTCAAAACCATTACCTTGGGGTCTTAATTAATCAAAACAAAAAACAAAAAAGGGTAGAAATTTGGTGGAAAAGAAAAGAAGAAAGAAAAACAACCAGTGTCTCTTGATTTCTCATAAACACACAGAGCAAGCGGAGGAGTGAACTCCTGCTTTGAAAAAAGGGGGAATTGGGGCAAAGGGGGTTGTTATTCACAAGCAATGTGTGACCTACATATTAACATTTACAATTCTTCACTGGCTGACGATCAGCTAATCACGCTGGTCTCTAGATACTACTCGGGATTGCCAGTGTGTGTTTTGCTGCAGCAAACATTACTGAAACAAATCAACATACAGAATATCTGAGTTTGTAAAAGGCTTTGTTTTCTCAAAACCTCATTGATAAGTGCACCATCTCCACCACATCTGGAATCATTTTAGTAGCCTATTATGGTGAAATCATAAGATTTCTGTGTCCTCTTGGATGTTCTCAAATAATCACCTTTTAATGATAAATACACCTGACGTGATATTGTATCATGATTCATTGTATCACTGTTTTGAATAACATTGGCATGGCACATGGGAAGAAAGCAGACTCACAAGTATGAATTCACAAGTATGAATGAGGTGCCTCCTGGTGGACATTGAGGGTTGGTACCGGTGAGCTGACAGCCGCCTGCTGGACAATGGTCATCTGCAAAAACACAATGAGTGCCAAATAAATGATGATGTTATTACTTAAATAAAGAGTAAATTATCATAAATATGTGTACAAAATGCTAATCTTAAATCTCCTACCCTTGGGCTCACACGAAGTTGACATGCAAGAATGTGAAAGCATATTTTGCAACTAAATACTGACTGTATATCATTTGTCATTTCAAATCAAATATACTCAGTTAACATCGTAAGTATGCAATGTATAAATAATGAAATGCATCAAATGGCAAACTTCAGATGGAATAAATAATAATTATTATTAGTCCTCTTTTAAGGAGACTGGTTCTCGGGTATTCACTACTTGTCTAATAGTACATCTATTAACAAACATTGTAATGCACTTGCCAGAAGTCTCACATTTATTGTTATATATGTCCTACTGGCAGATAGCAGAGGAAAAACTCTGAATCTCATACTTGACAATGAAGTGAATCTGATTCCAACCGATCTCTTAATCTTATGGAGAAACGTCTTTTGAGGATTACACACATAAACAGGTTCTAAAACAAGTTTGAGAGAATTTCAAAGCAAACTTTTGCCTGTCAAATTTCAATTTGAATGAGAGCCTGCGTGTGCAGGGACACTAACAGACATCTCCTCTTGTTTTTTGAGATGTTCTCAACCTGATGGAAATCCTGAGGGGGCAATAGCTACCTGGGTGGAATGAGAAGCACCTGGATCCACTGCAGAGTGTGCAGTGATGCACTCCTACATGTCAGCACATGGTTGTCAAAACCATCTATCGTCAACAATGAAGACCTACAAATTCACAGAGGAGAGAATACAACCAGTAAGACGCCTAAGGGCAAAAAGCGACCTCGCCCGCGGCCCGCGCCATCTGTCTTGCCCATATATGGATTGTGTTGTCTAACATCATACATACAATCCCTTTTATGCCCATATATGGACATCCTTTTTATGGCCATATGTGGAGATCCCTGCTCTGAGTATCTGACATCACTGTGATGTCACCTATGATGTCAGAGTGATGTGTCAGCCTTTTATGCCCATATATGGAGATCCCTTCTCTACTGCGACCTATGATTGCATATATATATATTATATTATATATATATATCCACCTGTTTCCGCGGGAGTTTACTGGAGATTATTTGGACCTGTTTGCACCACACTTCCGGTTTAACAGCAGACATACAACCTCACGTCGCGTCGCAGATGCAGCCTGTTGTGAGCTTGTAAATCACACTCGGCTGCGGCGCCGGAAGCTCGGTACAGCGTCTGCGCAATGCACTATGGGGCGTTGGAAACTCGTGGATATATATATATATAATTCTTTTGCCACAGACATACAAAATGAGCAGACAATAATATTACTAGAAACACAAAGAGATAGCCCTGAATGACCATAACAGAGTTACAGACCTGAGTTCATTGTATATCACAGTCAAAATAGCTACAGTACCAGCTCACCATGAGAGCTTGAAGATCTGTTGTTTTTGCCAAATGTTCACTTTTATCGCCTATTATTACATGCCCAGAATAGAGACGCTAGGATTCATGTTTACATATCTCTAGAATGCCTACTAATATTCTAAAATCGTAACAGTTGACTAAAGTCACAATTAAGTGGCTCGAAGACACTTCAAATAAGTTTAATTAGTACTCAGTGAAATTTCGAGAATTGACTGAATGAATGAATGAATGAATAAAGATTATCAAATAAAATGACACTTTCCCCAATGATTATAGATAGAGATTAGAGACATGTTTATAGCATGTTTACCGTTATGGTGAAATGTGACACAATGTGAGACAGAGACGTCGCTAGCTTCTGGCCAAAGAGGAGAGTAAAATCAAGTCAGTGAGGATCTGGTCTACTACTCCAACATTCTTTGGAAGGTGGGAGCATGACATCACCAGCAGAGGGAGATGGTTTATATTCTGGGTAGACTGAGGGTGACTGAAGAAAAGTCATAATGGTCAGAGGCTGGGCAGACAAACAGAAGAATATAGTCTGAAGGAATTAATTCACAAATTGTGACGCATTGTGAGCTTGAGATCCATTGTCAGCAGTTCTTATCAATGACGGACAAAACCTCTTGAGCTGGATTTGGGTAAAGTGTACTAGCCACCTCCACTGTTGCTAACAGCAGAGGGTGGGGCTAGGTAAAGTGGTGATAATTAATGACACATGCAAGAAGCTGACATTATATAAAGTCACAGCTTTAATGCAGTATTGCTTTGTTTTAAAAATAAGATTTTTTTCAGGAAGAACATTTTTAATACATTGGAGTTTCTGCCCAATAGCAGAGATATTAATTAAAAACCCTCGTTAAAAACCCTACCCTTTACTGATGTGTCCCGGCTCCCACTCATAACTGCCACACTTGATCAACTCTGTTTGATTGATTGATTGAAGAATTTATTAGAAGTTTGCAATAGAAAAAAAAGTACAGTTTCATGACAGTACAAATCACTGGTACAAGGTCAACTAAAAGGAGATCCTAGAAAGCCGAGGCTTATTTCCACAGGAACCACACTTTAAGTATCTCATATAACATTGAAAGACAGACGGATAGAACATAGTACTTTATCTAGGATAATATCAGTTTCAAAAGCATAACATCAAATACAAAAGGCAGAATACAAAGAAAAGGGGGGGGGGGGCATGGGGGCTTAGTCTATTTACAAGTCACGGGTAGCTGCTGTCTGAAGGTGACTTTTCATACCAATTTTGAGGGAGGCTAGGGATTTGCTCTCCTTTAGGGCTTGTGGAAGGGCGTTCCACATGTTGATGGTATAGCAGGAGAACGAGTTAGCGCCTTGTTTAGTGTTAAATCTACGCTGATGATGATTAGTGGAGCTGCCTCTGGTGTTATGATCGTGAACATCCTTGACCTTTAAGAAGTAGTTTGTCAGGTACATGGGAATCTTGGAGGTGTAGTGTATCTTGTACACCAGGCCCATTGCAAGATGCTGTACTCTGTCAGCTACTTTGAGCCACCCCACGCTTTCGTGGTGATGCTCGGTAAGGTGGGTCAGAGGAGGGAGACCAAGCACAACCCTAATTAGTTTGTTTTGGGCTGTTTGGAGCTTTAGCTTTAAGGCAGCTGGGGCGTCGCGATACCAGACAAGGACTCCGTAATCAATGAGGGGCCCAATAAGAGCACCTCCTAGTGTCTTTCGGGATTTAATATTGATCAGCGGGGCAACTCTTTGCAAGAAGCGAATTCGTTGATTGACTTTATTGATTACCTTGGTGGTCATTTTTTCACTGGATAGGTTAGCCTCCAGGATGCAACCCAGGTAGCAGATGTGGTTTTTTCTTTCTATCACAGTGTCACCTACTTTAATTGTGAAGTTCTCAACTAGGCTAAGTTTCTGACTAGATCCAAAGAGGATACATTCAGTTTTGCCTAGGTGAATTGAGAGTCTGTTGTCATTGAGCCAGGTGCAGATCTTGTTAAGTTCACAGTTAAGGGCCTTTTCAACCTGCAATATGTCTCTGCCTGAGACTAGGAGAGCCGAGTCATCCGCGAACAGAAACAGATTGCAGTCACAAGCAGATGACATGTCGTTTACGTATATTAAGAACAACAGTGGTCCTAGTATACTCCCTTGAGGTACTCCACAGTTTACTGGGAGGGGGGGGGACAGGGTTCCGTTGACTTCCACCATCTGTTCCCTCCCCACCAAGTAAGAGTGCATCCATCTCACTGCTGTGCTATCAAGACCAATAGCTTTGAGTTTTTCAATCAGAATAGAATGATCGACGGTGTCAAATGCCTTCTGGAGGTCCAGCATGACCATGCCGCAATATTTGCCATCGTGAATTTCACGTTTGATGTAATCATTCAAATAGATGAGGCATGTATCTGTGGAATGGGACTCTCTGAAGCCAGACTGGAACTCGTAGATCAGTTTATTCTCTTCAAGATATTTAGCCACCTGTTCATAGACAATTTTTTCCATTACCTTAGAGATGGAACTAAGGATTGAGATTGGCCTGTAGTTGCCAGGGTCAAGTTTACTGCCTTTTTTGTGCAGGGGGGTTACCTTGGCTAATTTGAAGTCCTGGGGGACATAACCCTGCTTGATAGATAGATTAATAATATGGGTAATGATTGGGGCAATGGTGGCAGCTGAGTCTATGAGAAATTTGGGGGCGATTTTATCATGGCCAGCGGCCTTGAATTGAGGTAGGGTGCGCAGTTTTTTAAACACTTCATCAGTTGTCACCGTGGCAAGTTTAAAGTTTTGTCTTTGCATACCCCAAGGTTCCTGTAGAATTTCAAGATGTGCCTAACACCAAACAGCCCAGATGGAGCGGGCAGTTTATTGACCAGATTTTTGGCCATGGAGGTGAAGTAGATGTTGAGATTTTTGGCTACATCAAGACTATCAGTGAGGAGGGTTATGGGAGTTTGGATGGATATGTTGCTGGCTATGGATCTGAGTTTAGCACCACAGCCTAGCTGGGTTTTAAATAGCTTCCATAGGTCTCGTGGTTTGTGGATGTTTTCCTCAACTTTCTCATCCAAGTAGTTTTTTTTGGCAGAAAGGATTAAGGAGGTTGTCCGATTTCTCCGTTTATTAGCCTCTAAACTGACTATTTCTAATTTGGCTATAGAATGTAGGCTATAGAATGCCACCCTCGCCCTAGTATAGCTCCCTCCACTGGCTTCCGGTTGCGGCCCACACTGAACACAAAACACTGATGCTGATCTTCAAAGCAGCCAAAGGTATGGCTCCTCCATCAACCCCTACAACCCCACCCGTTCACTCAGATCAGCCAACACACAGGGATGCTGACAGAACCCTCGCTAATAACCCCAGGAAAAAAATCCACTCGTCCTAGACAATTTGCCCTTCTGGCCCCCAAACTGTGGACTAAACTCCCTGTCGCACTTAGAACTACAGACTCACTCCCTATAGCTTCCGCCGTGGACTGAAGACTCACCTCTTCAGACTCCACCTAAACCCATAGCACTACTGTAACACTCCCTTCCCTCAATGACCATACATGAAGCTAGATAGCATTTTTTAGGTTTTATACGTTTTTTACTGATTAGGTGCGTGGTCTACCTATGTTATTGTTTTTTTTTTCTAGATTTATATTCCTATGCATTTGCTATATTGTTATATTGTTGTTAATGTACTGACATATTATCTTTCTTATTATAGTGATGTGTAAGTCGCTTTGGATTAAAAGTGTCTGCTAAATGCCTAAACTGTATACTGTAACTGTATAGAGTATACACAATATTCACCTGGCGGCCATGTTTGCATTTTGCATTGAAAAAATCCCAGGGAAGCCTAAGTGAAACACGATTAAAGGGCGATGAAATGATTTTGTAGTTTGTTTTGTGGACATTTATTAATCCGCAGGGGAAATTCCATTTCAGCTACACCCAGCTGATGGCTGTACTGCTCAAATGGTCATGTTTAGTGCTGCTTTAATAGGACGAGCAGTTAGGGTTAGGGGTTAAAGGGGAAGACCACCCATTTTCAATATTGAACTATGTCATTAATATATCTTAGAGTAGTTGTGTGGGAATAAAAAAAAGTTCCCCGCCTTCTGAGTTGCCTAGAACTGGAGGATTTATTTTGGGGTGTGTATTATAAATCAAACAGAGATGACATCACACCAGTGTGATTTACAATACAAACCCCCAAATCAATCCTCCAGTTCTAGGCAACACAGAAGGGGGGGAACTCTAAGGTATATTAATGACATAGTTCAACATTGAAAATGGGTGGTCTTTAAGGGCTCTATCTTGTACAGCGCCTTATCCCTTATCCTTAATCTTGTTAGCCATTTTTATTTTATTTTGAAAAACATTTTTTAAATGGTGAAAATAGCCGATCTACAAGGTCACAACGTGTCAATGTAGATTGGCTATTTTCCAAAAAAAATCTTTCTTTTTCAAAATAATAAAAATGCCCAATAAGATTAGGCACATGGGATAAGGCTCAGCGCAAAATAAGGACCTAAAGGTCAGACCCCAACAATGAAACTAGTCGCAACTCCTTGCAACAAAACAGTTTTAAGGCCAGTCCACACCAATGCAACTCCTTGCAACTGCCATTGGGGATCATGGTTTCAAGTAGTTGCATGTTGCAAGGAGCTGCGACAGTCTGAAGTGTCTTACTCAGGGACACATGGAACACCTGGGAGGTGAACCGGTGACCTTCTGATGGAAACAGGTTGAGTGGGCATCTGAACATTGTGGGCACCTCAAGGCATGTCTATACTTTCTCCGAAATGATTGGTGAGTTGTATTTTCTGACGTGCAAATTTCCGAACTCTCATTTGGTCTAATGCTTTTCAGATGTCGTCGAAGTATGGACAGGCGTTTCCTACAGAGGATCGCCCCGATGGTCAATTTCAACACACTGAAGACCATAGCTGGTGCAATAATCCAGCCCCTCTTTGACTACGGAGTCCCAAAAGCCCTGAAAACTAAGCTCTAACCCATGTACCTGTCAAAATACTTTAATTAATCATCTGTTTGCCTGCGTCCATTTATGCCCATATATGGAGATCTCTGGAGTCACAGTGCCGGTCCCGGAAAACTCTGATGTCAGACATCAGCTCCGCATACGGAGATTCTGAACCTTTCGCGCCGGTTCCGGAAAACCGCATATCGGGTCGGGTCGAAGCTGGGCACTGCACTCCCTGCTGCGGCGGGGAACGCTTGTGCCCATATATGGAAATCTCATGCAAACCCCATGATACCTGTTGTCATAGGACCCGTTTTGACCATCTGTTTGCCTGTGTCCATTCATGCCCATATATGGATATATCTGTATCTGTCTGTCTGCGTCCATTTTATGCCCATATATGGAGATCTCTGTGAACACAGTGCCGGTTCTGGAAAATCCTGATGTCAGACATCAGCTCGGCATACTCAGATTCCGAACCTTTCACGCCGGTTCCGGAAAACCGCGAATCGGGTCAGGTCAAGGCCGGGCACTGCACTATACCTGCAGCGGCGGAAAACGCGCGTGCCAAAGTCTGTGTTGACTCGTCTGTGTTGACTCACGTGGCGTACGTGATGTCAGAGCCTTTTATGCCGGTTCCGGAAGACCCTGATGTCAGATCAGCTCAGCATAATATTTGCACAGGAGTGATGTCAGAATGAGTCAGCAGAACTTGCAGAAGTGATGTCACAATGAGTCAGCGCTTGCGCCGGTTCCTCCAGAACAGCCTGATGTCAACAATCAGCTCCGCATACGGAGATTCAGAACGTTTCGCACCAGTTCCCGGAAAACTGTGCATCGTGTCGGGTCGAGGCCGGGCACTGCACTCCGCGCCACGGCGGGGAATGTGCGTGCCGAATCTGAAGCCGGTGGGACGAACGGTTCTCGAGATACGCGGATTACATACGTACACACACATGCACGCTCATAGAGACTTCTCGCATTTATTGTAAGAAGATAAAACAGTAATGCCACATTAACTCAGTTGTACGGCAGTGGACTGAGCAACTTTAATAAACAAAATATTAATGGGGTAAATCATGCACACTCAGTTTTAAGCTCCTATAATCATTGCAGATGAGTCACATCTGCATAATGATTAGTCCTCCTAGGTTTAAATCATCTCTCCCACTATTTTCTTTTTAGCTGCTTGAGTATTTATCAAAGTGAAATTCCATGACTCTATTAGCTGAGTATTTATCAAAGTGAAATTCAGTTTCAGCTGAGCTAAACTAGACTCAAATATGGCGTCTGACTGAACTAGACAAGTCAGCAACAACAACGTATTTTGTTATTAAAATAACTAACCAACCTTATCCCCAATCTTGTCCACTCTCCAGCCAGCCTGATGAACAAACGATGTCCCTAATTTTGTCACTGGAGGTAGCTCGACTCGACATCCATGGTCAACATCTTCAAATCAAAGTGCACGTCCGCCCTTTGACTGCTCTGCCACACAATCTTTTATCTAGCTCTGGTGAGTCTGGTCGATAGCATTAGGAAACTATGGACTATATATATTTCATTCACCATACTTTGGCTTAGCCTTCGATTAAGACTCTCGTAGATGTATTTTATCCATAGATAAGCAAATATTCATAGATTGAAAAAATCTAAATAGATAAAAATACGTCTACGAGTCTTAATTTAAGGCTAATATTGGCTTAATTAACGTCTAATACATAGCCTATGTTCTGTTGCACTTTCTATCGACATGAATTTATGCCATTTGATGTAATAGGTGCTTCTCTTTGTTGGCTGTCAATCAGATGTATCATTAACACCTGGGTCAGTGTTAGCCTGACTCCGCCAGGTGGTGGCAGCATTGCGTATGCTTGCAAAAGCCTCTATTCTTCTGTATGATGCTACTTATTAGTCTTGATTGAGCTCTGCTTTCTCTCCCATTTTTGAAGGACTGATCCTTGTGTTTCCCTTCTTTCCTCTGTTATCTTGTGCTGTTGTCATTGTTTTCTTTCAGGGGTCACTGATTTTATATCTAGAACAGTGATTCATTCTGAACCACAAAATTCAATTTCAAGGACCCTGGCTGGTATGCATTAGGCCACATTGTTCCGAACCTTTTTTCCTTGGTGTGATTTCCAATTGCGCCTCACCACCATGCAACAGCACATCCATTAGGTCTACATCTGAGACAGGCCTTTCCCCTCAGGCTCAACTTTCTTCCAGGAAAAGATCTCTGGATTGAATTTCCACAGATCATCGAAGGTCTGGTTAGAGTTGCAGGCTGCAGCCGCCATATATTCTCTCCATGGTAGGCAAAGCCGGAATGGCCATGGCCTCCTTCTTTAAGAAGCTTTGTAGAAAATGTGCTCAGACAGCAGTTTGTGTCTGTGTCAAAAGCTGATGTCGATGTCATAGCCGCCTGGCCCCCACAGTCCCTATACAACATACATGATACATCTTTGTCCTGATGATGGTGGCAGAGTTACATTCTGAAGCAGGTGTCGGAGTGCCTCTAGTCTAAAGTTATAGACCAGAACATTGTGTTGATGTCCAACTTAGTTAGTGCTGTAATCGTCCATAGATACATGACCTTTCCCAAGACACAGTGAGTGGTTGCACCTCGCTTCTGGAACAGTCACAGAAGCTGTGAGCTATAACCTTCTGTCAGTGTTGACATCAAATACATAAAGCATTGAAGTAAACCCTTCCCAGATGAAGATGATATCTTATCAGCACAGCACATGTGTGTCCACAACACCCGGAGGGGACCTCAAGGGAACGTTTTCCTCTTCCAGCTGGCACCGGTGGCAACTTCACTCAGCTCGAATACACTTAGTTGAAGAAGTTTGATGTTGAATGGGCATAGAAGGGGGCATGTCCGATCAAATGCATATCAAATCTAAATCTAAATAATGAATCAAGCATCTAAAAATTGTCTGAGGTGCACACAAAAGTCAGAGTAGATGTGAAAATGACCCCAGAAGTGTTTTAAATTGAAATCCCCTTAATGTCAAATTGTCAATTCATGTAGCATTATTGTGTGTTTAGACTGTCTAAAAGTTGAACAAAAGACTTGAGCAACAGGTATACCAGAGAAAAGCAACTTGAAAAGTATTATTATTATTATTATTATTATTTTATTAATAGGACAACCTTAACCCAATTGGGTATTTCTCAATAATAAATTGGGCATTGGGTAACATTGGTGCCCCCCTAGGGACAGTTCTGGTTCCCTTCCTTTTTAGCCTCTACACCTCAGAGTTCAGGCACAACAATCATCTCAAGTACTCAGTAGACTTGACTACTGTGGTGTCTTTACAGGTCTCTGGGTCTCACTAAAAAATACTGCAGATGATTCAGAACGCTGCTGCTCAACTCATTACTAATACCAGTAAGACTCCCTAATCGGGAGATAAGCGACCGTAGGTGGCTTATCTCCACAAATAGGGCAAAAAATTGTTTTTCCAAAATGTTCCTGATCCATGTTGATGACATGAGTGTAGACATGCTGTGTAGTGATATTCGTGATTTTAGGGCAAAAACTGTAGGAGCAGTGTCCAAAAATGTGTTTTAAAAATCGGCCTGAAGGTGGCGCTACAATAGGGCCATGTGAGAAATGAGGGGTGGGGTCTCCGCGTTGGCTTGGCGGACGAATAGGTACCGGCCCCGGCTCTCCCGGACGCTCCTAGCCCGAGTTACGGCATTTTATGTGCGCTGCAGTGGCAGGGGGTCCTCCACTGGGGGCGCCACCACTTTTGCATCCGTTCTGGAGCACCAGGAGTCGGTGGTCCCCGGGAATTCCCCGTGAGCAGCCCCGTTGGGGTGGTCATTTGGTCATTTTTTCACATTTGGTCATTTTTTACATCTGGGGGTCCCCCAGGGACCTGGGGGTCCTTGGAGGTTGTAGTTTGGCAGGCAAGGAGTGTGTGTGTAAAATCTGGCATGGATCGGGTCAACGGGTGCGGAGATATAAGCAGGGAAAAAGTGTGACGTGTGACGTGTGAGCACATTTGGTCATTTTTAACATCTGGGGGTCCCCCAGGGACCTGGGGGTCCCTGGGGCTCCGGGGGTCCTTGGAGGTTGTAGTTTGGCAGGTAAGGAGTGTGTGTGCAAAATTTGGCATGGATGGGGGCAACGGTTGTGGATATATGAGCAGGGCAAAAGTGTGACGGACTCACTGACGCACAGACAGCCCGTGGAGGTTTTGGTAGTAAATGCGACCTACGGTCGCAACCAAGAAAGTGGAGTATATCCCTCCAGTTCTTAAATCATTATCTGGCTCCCTATGTGTCAAATAATAGTTTTCAGGCCCGTTAGCCACCTAAGCTGCAAATGTAGCCTGACAGTGTATCACAGCCAGGTTCGAGTCCCAATCCTAGACAACCTTTTCTGCGTGTCACTCCCCGTCTCTCTCTTTCCATTTCCTGTCTATCTACTGTATACTATCAATATAGCATCACAGTTTAAGCCTCGCCCCTCCCTCACTCCGGTGTCGGAAGCGTTTTCCCCATTTATTTCATCCATAGACATTTCATAAAGTATTTATTTAAACGTCTTTTAAGCCTCTGACAAAGCTACCCCGGCTTGTGAGGAATCATTACAATAAACACTACTTTTTGCATGCAACGATTAATTAGAAAGCTGAAAAAAGGTCAGGGTACATCATTTTTGTCAAAACTGCAGAAACTACACTCCCAGAAAGCATTGTGAATTACACTTATTTCCTGAAATATATCCCATAAATCTCGGTCAGTTTAGTTATCCAGGCCAGCATATGGCCTGACATGTAGTGATTTTCATCCTTGAGGCCGCTCTTATCGTCATCTTTAAAATAGTGCATCATATTTGTAAAAGAAAGATACTCGCTCACGGTGTTCTGCTGAAGTGCAATTATCGGCCGGGCAGACAGGGGGCAGCAGCTATAGATACACGAAAGAAGCAGCTCCACCAATCGCAGACGTCGATTTCACCGGATGTACGTTTTTAGCAGTATGGGTAATGCAGTTCTTCTCCGTGCAATATTTATTAAAACATGTTTTTACTAGAACTATGTGATTGCATACATACACAGGGGTTCTGCAGAAGCATATAGAACCATTTTACAACCACAAGCCTACTGGTAAGTGTTCATTGAATTGTTACGATTGTATGGCTGATAATGAAATCCCCTATGGGGTAAATGAATGGGCAGTTTACTTCCGACACCTCACTGCGATGCTCTATGAAGGCAGAAAAGGCCGAACAAATATCTTTAAAGAGGTGGTGCCATAATTTTGTACATGTTCTGTTTTCATGTGTCTATGAGGTTGACAGTACTTCATTAGACCCCCTCGTGTGGTTATGAGCAATTATTTTGGATTTCTTCCTGGAGGCTGACACCTCGTGGGTCAAAAGTGCAGATCCAAAAACAGTGATTAAATGACATCATATAATCATCCCCTCCACTTTTACCATTCACCCAACACTGTGGGTATGGCTAACTTCAGCTGGGTCACCACCAAGCCCCCAGAATGGCTTGTAAACATTGAAGCGGCCACCCTACTGGCCAAAGCTAGAACTTCAGGTGGGGTGAAACATAGACATAGAAAGGTAGACGCCTCCTTCGGCTAGGGGGCATATGCATTGAGCAACTAAGGGAATCTTCGTCGCTTCCGTGTTCATTGCTTCCGCGTGCGTCAAACATACGGAAGTCGGTAAGCCAATCAGAGGCAGGTAGGGGCTGGTCTTTACGTATGCTGCCTGTAAGAACAGCTGAGCAGCGCAACATCGGAACTGGCTCTGTTGAATTGAATTGTGGTCCTTGGATAAGTCACGGAAAAGACACGCTGTGATTGGCCAGTAGACACTTTGACTGACAGCGTTCCCTTAGTTTTTTCAGGAAGTCCGGACTAGAACTTTTGCACATCGCTCCAATTAACTGCAGAGGCGAACGAGGCATCTAGCTCTTTATATCTGTGGGGTGAAACATACATGCACGAGAGCGCCGCTGGGGTCTACAATAGGGTTCAATGGACGTCGACGTCGTTTGTGACGTCATTGCGTCTCGAAGTCAAACATTTTGGCACGTAATTATGTGCCAATTTCCCCCAGAATGCACCTGGATTCAGTTACTTCCGCATGCTTCAAAACGCCACTGAGCACTTGCATTGAAGTGAATGGCTGGGGGTGGGGCTGTCCGTCCTCTATTCTTCTTATAACTCTATGGTCACCACCCAACTGACAACCAGGCATACTTAATCATAGAGTATATATATATCCACAAGTTTCCGCGGGAGTTTACTGGAGACTTTCGGGACCAAACTTCCGGGTTTAACAGCAGACATACAAGCTCACGTCGCGTCGCAGATGCAACCCGTTGTGAGCTTGTAAATCGGCGCCGGAAGCTCGGTACAGACCTCTGCGCCATGCACTATGGGGCGTTGGAAACTCGTGGATATATATAATAGAGAACGGATAGCCCCGCCCCCAGCTATTCATCTCAATGCAAGTGCTCAGTGGCGTTTTGAAGCATGCGGAAGTAGCTGAATCCAGGTGCATTGTGGGGGAATTGGATCATCTGGATGAATTGGATCATCTGGATGATCCAATTTTTCTTATGTCATGACCGTCATGAACGTCACTCGACGTCCATTGAACCCTATTGTAGACCCCAGCGGCGTTCTCTTTTACCCGTGCATGTATTTTTCACCCCGCCTGCAGTTCCAGCTTTGGCCAGTAGGGCAAGAGCTTCCTGGTACTGTCACCTAAAGGGTTACTGTCACTTTTAAAAGGATGAAGACTACGGTAAACTCCTGGCCATCATGGACAATCCCTCTCATCCCCTACATGACACCGTGTCAGGGTAGAAAAGGTCCAGACTCTTACACCCATATTTAGGAGATCTGTACAACTCCTCGTGTGGTTGGCTTGATCAGGCTGATTGTGGGGGATGTCAAATTCAAGCCATTGGACTCTTAGTAGTGTTTGGTCTGTCATTTTTGTTTAGATGCCTACTTTTAAATTATAATGTGTTGATGTCTCTATGAGAGCTGCTGTAATTTCCCCTCGAAGATGAATAAAGTACCTACCTAAAAGCAAGAGACTGACATAGTAGGCCTACTGTACATACTGTAAGCAAAATGGCCATCAATTAGCCTAATTCAAAACACTGTGCTAGAATCAAACTGATTATTCTGTACAATTTAGGCGAATAGTATGAAACTAGACCAGGTCAACCTGGTTGTGCCAGACCCCCTGTCTGTCATCATCATTTATGACATCATGCCTTTTGTAGGCATGTCATCATCATATATACCCTTTATATAGAAAACCCGGACCGACAGACATTTGCTTATGTAGGCCTACCCATTTCATGGGTCTGGCAAAAATATATATATGGTAAACAAAAGGAAAAACAACAAAGCTTCAGATCAACTGATTAAACAACTTACTTACATTTTTTAATGAAAAACTCTAAAAAGTAAACAGATCTAGGCAGTGTTCTCAGATTTTGAAGCCAGTAACTGAAATATTTAATGAATTCCTGATCCATGATGTTTTATATGGCAGAGAGATACTGTTTGCACTAACTAGCATTGACTGCTATGGTCACTTTTGATTTGGACACTGTACTTTTTTGATAGTTGTGCTTAAGGACATTTTATGTATATATATATTTATATATTATTTGTTTCCTATCTTGATGTACCTTGCTCTTTACTGTACTCTGTTCTTGTTTTTTCTTTTATCTTCTCTGTAACTTTGTAAATAACCTTATACTGCTGTGCTGCCTCTGGGCAACTGATTTTTCCCCTTGGGATAATAAAGGTGTCTATCTATTTGCTCAATGCAATAAATGGATGCCTCATTCCTTAAAACTGGTATATTCCAAATAATCCACAAGGTGGCAGAACACACCACAGGAAAATCTTTACCATGTAACTGTTAACATGTAACTGCTTACAGGTATAGCAGACAATCCAACAACTTAACACTTGTTTTAACCCCTTCACATCACAAAATACTGCATTTACAGTACTAAATACATGAGCAATGCACTATTATCTGGTTGAGGTATATTACTAGACCTGTTTACATCAAATATAAGCCATAGATGGAATCAAATATCTAAAATAATGATGGCTAAAAAAAGGGAAGAAAATCTATTTAAAGAGATATTAAAAGGTTTATTACAACATCTTATGAATTCATCATATTTTATACACAACTTTCACATGTAACAAGTTCACTTCCAACACAGTAGCACACCCTTCTAAGTGGTTAAGCCAAGGTATTTTCAAACAAAATGAATAAATAAAACTTTGATAAATAACCTCAACTGAAGTTCAAACAATCGTCTCAATGTTATTTATTGGAGACATTATTGAATAGACAGTTAAAATTCTCGTGGAGAATTGTCCCATGCAGATAGCACATAACAGTGATAAGAAAAAAAGGTCTTAAGAAACTAATGCGTTGTTAGCGTATCATAAAAACTACACAGTAGTAAGCCAGTACAGTTTAAGAGAAAAGGGGAAATGGAGTTATTTATTTGTATCCTACATTATTGTCAATAATCAAATGTTCACAAGGCTTCAAAGATGTACTAGTGTTAATATACATCCTCCTTAGGTTACTCGTTGAATGGCGGAGCACGCGATTCCAGTTCATTTCTTTATTACTTAGCAGGTATTATGTGACAATTATGTGTGAGATCCATCTTGAAGATTTAATGATTCTTACAGTCCACCTTCAACTGCTTAAAGTATAGATCTAATCAATAGAGCTCAGCTACACAATCCAAACTATTCTATATGTATATTTATATATCAAAAACAAAACAATGTACATAACACCTAGAAAGTTCACATACTTTGTCTTATTGATGATGTCATTTACAATGTCTTCTAAAAATCTCATATCTAGAATTGCAGGGGACATTTTTAAGTGTTCTGGACACACATGTTCTGGACACAAAGCAAAAAACTATACTGTACTTAGTATGTACAGTAGAAGCTGAATTCAAAAAACAAGATATTTCCTCTATCAAGCCATTATGTACACAAGACCCCCAATTTGAGAGAAAGACATGATCAAGTCAAACTAATTTGCATTGAAAATGTAAGCAAGTTATACAAAACATTAATGGCACATATTTAACGTCAATATGGTTTAGTAATGGAAAATGCACTGCAATCCTACAATCACTGCTTCAGGAACAATCAGACTACAGATGGAATGTTAATAAAATAACAATTCTACCCAAGCTACCTCCTTAACCACATAAACCCTATAAACTTGTTTTGACCGGGGTCCCCCAGGGGTCTATACTTGGCCCACTTCTTTTTTTCTTCACCAAAAATAGCTTACAAGCCTATGACTGTGCTTGTATATCTGGCAATTGTTCACCTATTTTTGCTACCTATTATGACATGCCCACAATAGGTACGCTAATAGGGTTCAAGTGGTTAATAAGTATATTTTACAATTAAGAGGAAATCTTAAACATTCAAATCACTTGATGTAAGCACAGTAGATCTAGCCAAAGTACTCACAAAAAAAGAAGAAAGCTGCCAATTTAAAATTCAACTCATCCATATACATGTGTAATGTGACTGTATTCAAATGTATTTCCAAAAGCTGCCAGTACTTAACATGTGAACAGTCAAACTCTAAAAAATGTAAACCCTTCATCTCTCAAAATGTGCAAAATGGAAAAAGCGAAAAACCAAAGTGAATCCTCTTTATGTGTTTAATCATAAAGATAGTTCTTTTAAAAAGGTCATGAACAATACACAAATAAATTAAGCAAATAAATTAACTGACACTTTGGTACGGTTGCCTTAACAATTCACTGATTAACCTTTAAACCGTTCATAGAATTAAAAATAAATAATACAATCAAATAAATGACAAAATAAAAATGAGGAATACAACATCACTATTACACCTAAAGTGCCTTTTTCCTTCTGTCTTCATCAATGCCAGAGAAACATTGCATTTTCCTTTTTTTTTCTACAAAAACGGACAAATCACAAACCAACCAACCAAACATGGAAAGAAAAGAAAACAAGCACAATACGGTCAAAACTGAAATCGAGTGAGAGTTCCTCTAATCCTGTTGTTGTTGCCAGCGTGCCTGAACAGGCGACAACATTCAACAATTAACATCACAACGTGGTGGTTGGCGGCCTGGCGGGTGGCAATCAGCTCTCTGTGGGCTGGGAGTGGGCGGGCTCCCCCTGCGGCAGGTGCTCCTCTGTGCTCTGGTGGGATGTGGCCGGGGCGGAGCCAGCGGAGGTCATGGAGGAGGAGCTGACCCCGTTGGAGGTGCTGACGGAGCTGTTCTGGATGGCCTCGCTCTGGGGGCTGCCAGGGACCGACATGTCCTCACAGCTCTCTTCCTTCTCAGCGACTGCACGCACGCACGCGCACACAAGCACACGCGCGCACACACAAACCGCGCGCGCACACACGCGCACACGCGCACACGCACACACACACACACACACACACACACTTTTAAGAGTCATGAGCACAAGTATTATCCCCCTTTCAATGTTTTCATGAAAATTATTTCAAAAGATTAAAGGGATAGTTGACGCAAAAGAATTATCAGTGGTTGGAGACACAAAGAGTCTAGTCTCGCGTGGCCAGACTGTTGCCTCCGCGATTTGGCCAAATGCTCCCGGCATACAGTCTGGCAAAGCGGAATAGAAATGAGATAAAGCGGATGTGACGCAACCACTCCCTTGGTGCAGTAGCAACATGTCCTACTGGAAGCGTTATGTCTCCTTTCTTAATTTTTTGGGGCATTATTTCGTCTTTCTCTGGTGTTGTTGGTGTTACTTCCATGATGTTTTCAAACGTTTTCTTAAACTATACACTCATAACAAGAATAGGCCGCTCGAATGACTTTGTCTGAGCTATTGTGTTTCTGTTATGTTTCCAATGGGACTACAGTTCAGTGCAGCAGCGGCTACTTCCGATACTCGCCGTTCCGGAGCTGCCGTTCCAGACTCTATATAGCATTCGGAGATTGTGGAATAGTTGTCTGGCTACGCGAGACTACAAAGAGTCTCATTGAATTATTGACAAAAACTAAGAAATATCCATGAATTAAAGTCTCCATGGGGTTAGTAATCAATAGAACTATCCCTTTAAAAGAAAAGTCTGGGAAAGAAATTATAAAAATTGCCAATTTACAAGCCCACAATCTGTTGTATTGCGATGCGTTGTGAGCCTGTAGATCGACTATTTTCAGTTTTAAATAGAGCTTAAGTGGTTAAACTTTGGGTCATCAAAGACACAAAATTTCTCTTTTGAGTCTCAAGCTAAAAAAGTTTGGGAAACACTGGTATATTGTTTTGATTATCATGCACCCAGGCTGTGGAGATCTCGTTTCCTAAAACTGTCAGATACACTATGAATTCACCTCATACGTTCCAGGAAGGCTTAGAAGGCTTCTGCATGTAAGCCTAATTGGATGTAAAACAGCTATTTGCGTGTGGTGAATGTGAACCATTTCATTAATCCCCATAATGCTACTACCCCCCCTCCCCCCAACCCTCCTTTAATTAAAGTTCCTATGTCAATTTAAACCCACATCATAAGGGTGCATTACATTCTGGGGCATGTGGCAGTGTTTCCTATCCCTAACTGCGTGCTCAGTCGTTTTTTTGTTACCTTGCCAACTACTGCAGCGACAGATGATTACAGCACCTGATTTTAATGATGCTCACACTGGAGAGTAGGGAAGACTTGGAGTCGAAATGCCACCAGCTGTTAAGCAGTTGCATTGAATTAATTGGATCCTGACGGAGAAAAAAAAAGACTCTACTCTCACGCTCTGTCTCATAAAGGAATAAGGAGCACTATGATAATTAATATTGCTAATGATATGGAGTCAGTTGAAATGGCGCTCAGTAATTAATGACTGGGTTTGGTATTTGGAAAATGTTGGATTCAGATTCCATAGCACCGGTAGCAATGAAATTGCATTTAAAATGCCTTGACAAATGGTGTCTCCCTCTGCCTTTTTCATAACTGGAGTTTTGACCATGTGATTTAGTGCAAGTGAATGTCAGAGTACTATAAACTATCTTGCCATTTCTCCCTGGAGAAGGTTGGCCTCAGACTAAATCAGCGCGAGCTTTTGTTCCATGTTCAAGTGCATATTATTACTCCTAATGGCATTAAGGAGTGCTCGGCCAATATGTCATAATACCCAGCATTTCTGGCCCCCTAAGCATCCAAAGCTCCTTTTTGCTCTCTCGGTTTCCGATATGGTTTTCACCATAAGCAGATGGACAGCTTAGTCTGCCAAGTGAAAGCATTTTCCTGGCTTGTTTGGCGGGGCAGGCTGGGTAATTTCCTTCCACCTGCCATCTCTGTGCCTAGGCAGGACGATGAAGGGTATTACCAGTCAGGCGCTGGAGGGCATTTGGAGCCTCAGAGATGTGAAAATACTAGAGTTGATGAGGCCTTTACATGAATAAGCCATGGTGCAGGCGCAGCTCAGGCTGTTGTCTCACACACAGCATCAATAAGTTCTCTTTCCATTTAGGTGCTGTTAAAAATCTCCCTCACTTGTCAACAAAGTGCCAAATGGACTGGAGGTGGCAGGGTACCTGGATGAGACAATATTTCCCCCACCACAGGTAAAGCACTCAAAATGTCATCCTTCACAAAAAAAAAAAGAAAAAAAAAAACATCTCCAAAAGGGAGGACAGAAATTCTCAACAAACGTGAGGAAAACGATGACCCAATTCATCTACAGAAACAGAACCAGCTTAAAAACAATCCAGACAACACCAAATGAGGCCTGGCTGTGACAGCCCACCACTTCCAGGAAGCCATCAGTCCCATAATATTCATGACGCGTGTCAGTGGGATGGTTAGCAATAGCCGATGCATAATGAACAGCCTGGCTCAGTGGCCAATCCGCCATGAGAGCGCTCCACTGTCTTGTCAAGCTCGCAGCTTTAATGGACTCATTTCGGAGGCAATCATTGTCAATACAAGTCAGTGGTGGCGTCTGGAGCTCATTGGAGATGTGGCTTGAGTGCACTTCTTCTGGATAGCCGCTCATCTGAGCGGCCACTAGGGATGGGATGATAAGCAATATTTTCGTTTATCGTGATAAAAAACACTCACGATAATCGTATCGTGGAGATTGAATCTATCGTGATATCGTCCACTGTCATGCACTGGGTTCAATTCACCTTTTATTTGCCTAGCTGCATATCTGGTACCACTTAAACCCTCTATAATTGGTAAAAATGTACTTATAATATACGTACTTGGTCGTACAGTCTTTTTTTCCACTCTATCAAATGTCTTTGCCAAAAAATAGCCGATCTACAAGCTCACAAAGCGTCGCTTTGCGGCGCATTGTGAACTTGAAGATCTGCAATCTTTTTGGCAAATGTTCCGCCCCAGGATAATTTTGATTATCACGATATCGTAAATCGTGATTTCTTTTGTCACAATAATCGTGATATGAAATTTTCTTGACATCCCATCCCACAACTTCAGCTGATAGAACGCTATGCTTACCGATCGAGGAGCCTAGGTGGTGAGTTGTGTAAGATTGAGGAGCATGGGTGGTGAGTTGTGCAATATTGAGGAGCATGGGTGGTGAGTTGTATAAGATTGAGGATCATGGGTGGTGAGTTGTATAAGATTGAGGAGCCTACTGTAGGTGGTGAGTTGTATAAGATTGAGGAACCTACTGTAGGTGGCCACTCATAGGCGTTCATAGGCGTTCCCGCATAACTTCCGGGTATGATGATGATGTCACACGCATACCCTCTATAAAATTGAGGAGCCTAGGTGGTGAGCTGTATATTTCAGGAAATTAAAAAGTGTAGGAACATTCAATAATTTCTACAGTTACCGTAACACGTAAGTA
Source organism: Nannobrachium achirus (assembly GCF_963921795.1). NCBI lineage: Eukaryota > Metazoa > Chordata > Actinopteri > Myctophiformes > Myctophidae > Nannobrachium > Nannobrachium achirus. The sequence goes on from NC_137829.1 coordinate 26,486,446, forward strand.
CCAAGCATGTTTTCCGCTCTCTGGGAGAGGATGCATGTAGAAAACTCCTTATATGATTCAAACACTTCTGAGAGATAACGGCATGGAATAACATGAAACTTTTGTACATTTCAAGATGCCGTATGTAGGCGTCGCTGAAAAGATACAGGAGATCATACTTCTCTATTCATTTCATTCATACGTCTGTATTCTATTCTATTCCTGGACAGCTCTGTCCTTTGGTTTGTGATCGGTCTTCCAGGGAGCATGTGGCAAACACATCTATGTTTACTTAAAGGCTTATTGATATATGGCATCCCCAGAGTGCCATTACACGTTTGCGGAAACCACCTGAGGCGTCACACAAACAGAATTTGTCTCGCAACAACACTGCATAGAAATACCTAAACTTCAGCAAAGTTTTTTCGGGAAAAAAAGAGAGAGAAAGCAGCATAATGTGTCCATAGCTCTTGCAGGCCTACCATAAGCAAGACGTGTCCTTCTGGTGGTTGGCTGGGCCTCGTTTTAGGAAATGTTTCATGGGCGGCCGCAGGCTGAGAATAATGGAACATTACTCACTGTGATAGCCAGATTTCCTCTGCATGGCGGTTACAGGGCAATCTTTATGAGCCAGAAGAAGCTGCTTCAGCTGAGCCACTTCATTTCTCAGCAGGGTGACTTCGTTCTTTGAGAGAAGAAGAGGCAGACGACAGCACTCAATAACGTGGTCACTTTGGAAGATTTGTCGGATTACAACACACAGGCACATAAGATGTCCATGCAGTAGAGATATACAGCCAAACTAAATGTGGCTTATGACATTTCCAACTTAGAACAAGCAGCCTCTTATCCTATTCAATATCCATTTCTTGCAATTACTGTAGATATGATGAATATGGTCATTGAGCTGCTCAGCTCAAAAAGCTGATATGACCACTACACAGTACAGCACTGCAGATTAGGGGTGGAATAGCTGAATGGTTAGGGAGCCCGCCTGGGGAACCAGGGCCCCTGGTTGTCCCAGGTTCGATTCCAGGCCAGGGTAGCAATGTCGATGTGTGTCCCTGAGCAAGACTCTTAACCCCTAATTGCTCACGCACTCCTTGTGGGCAGCGAATCAGCTGGGTTGGGCTGAAAATACTGAATTTCATCATTATTATTATTAGGGATGTACACAGCAAGTCATTAAGGGAACACTGAAAACACCCAAAACAAAGCACAATTCCATTGATAAGGCCAAACATCATCGGGAAAAATACTATTGTATATAAAAGCCATTTGGAATTGCTTAATATAAATATTCAAACAACCTAATCTTATTTTAAATGCAGCTTAAAAGTAGTATCCTACATGCTTTCTTTTAAAATCTTTACCATCCTTTCATGGTTATCTTACAAAAGAGAAAATGTGTTGTTGATTTGGCTAAATGGTTTAATTTCAGACAACACTTTCTCACGTAAAATCTAAACAAGGAAAACAATGGCTAACTTTGCTGACTGGAAGTGTACTCCAGTGAACATTCTGACAAAAATCTGCCTGCTGGTGTATTTACATTGGGGAAGGTAGCTTTTTCCATAAATATACCCAGCCACAGCATTACAACACTGCTGTTCTGCCTAAAAGTAACTCAGAGGAAATAATTTACCTCAACACTTGAGGAAGTTGATGGCTTGCCGCAGAATTAACGCACATTTTGCAATACAATTACGATGATAAATAGTAGTTTAAACTTTGAATGACTATTATTTAGTAAACTATTAGTAGCAGCACAGCTTAATAGACAAGTCGATTGGCTGCACACATCCCTACTGCAGATAAGCTCATAGGCTAAATGTGGGAATAGGCAACACTAGAATGGATTAATACATTGTAAAATTAAGCAAAGATGCAGACTTTTTTTTCTCCTTTATTCCAATTATGTTTCCTTACAATAATTATGAGCCTTTATCTATTACTGACCGGCACATTTGTCAGTAGCTGAGCTGTTCCGATTGTCAGCACAAGTTTGGAGACGATGTAGGAGATTTACACTCCTGTGTCATTACAGCTCCCGAGGGAGCCAGGGATTTCTGCATGTCGTAAAGAGAGAGTCACATTATGCTGAAGGTGACTTTAACTGGATTTAAAGCGGCTGGGGCGGCGACGGAACAGCCTATGGCAGATTTAAACTCTTTCTCTTCTCCTTTAAAGAAATGGGGGGCTTGTGGGTGTGGGGGTGACTTAATCTATTAGTCTAAAAGCAGCCAATTTATTTGATTCCATCTGTTTAGCCTTGCTGGTGTTGGCAGTGCTGAGATGCCAGGAGACAGATTTAAACACATCTGGAATGGGCCGTGTGTATCACATCTACTGTACCATGTATGATGCTATGCTCACTGCCTTCCACCGTGACAAATGACAATGCAACCGCTAGTGCTGTGCAGAACCTGTGACCAATATAGGCTATGCTTTTGGTTCACCCAATTTGTTCCCTCAAAAACTCAAAAAGATAGCCTTGCTTTACTTGGCTGTTCAAGAAAACCTAAAATCGAACTACTACCGTGAAAATAGTAGTAGTAGTTGTGCAATGTTTTGTCTGACTAACAAAGTGGAGCAAGAGAATACATGTTACGTTGAAACAACACTGTCTTTATAATTGTTTGTGATATGAAGATAACACAGGAATTTTCAGTCAGAAGACAAATCTGTGGTTGATCAGTAAGTGCTAGTGCATGCGTGTCCTGTCCAGGCATACACAAAACCTTGTTTAGAACCGTAGATCCTGCTGCTGCAGATGAGTGCATTCATAACAACTTAGATGCTGTTTAAAGAGTTAAAAATTGTTTCGCCAACTTTGTGAATTAACAGAAAAGGGAGTGAATTGGCCTTGGGTGACGCTACGGACCCTGTGAGCTGCCTGCTCTGACACCTCATTAAAAAGTCAGTTAAGGATGATGTTAAAGTAATCGTGCATCATTAGAGCCAGCTCTGCTGATCAGCCAGGCCATGTCAGCATGAGAGTTATTAAAAAGGAAAGAATTACAGTTACAAAAAAACTGCAGGCTTGATTAATGCCCTCACACAAAGAGCACTTTCATTCTCTCTGAAGTTCAATTATACATATTTTTCTGCCACAAGTTGCTCTTTTCTTTCACAGTTAAAAGCAGCGCTCTGCCTATTTCACTCATCTGTCCCTCCCTCCTGTCTCATCTGCAGGAGGCATTTATTTGAACTGCAGCTGGCGAGCCTGTGACAAACGGTGATAACTTGTTTTGAACCCGGATATTAATGACATAAACCCATTTCCTTCCACCCCCTTTCTACTCCAGCCCCTCTCCCCTTCTCCTCATCTTCAACACAACCACCCCCCAACTCCTCCTCCTCCTCACGTCTTACTCCCCGCTTTCATAGACAAATAAGACAGCGAGCAAATAAACACCACATCTCATTTAATTGTCTGGAACACCGACGTGCTGCACCCCCGGCTCACACTTATCAACAGAGACAGCGGTTACATGAACTGTTTCGAACTTGTCAGCATCAGATCCTAATTGCTTCCTGCGAAATGAAGGTTCAAAAAGACACCTTTCCCTGGGAGATTTTTCGAGGCCATTCAGTAAACTGCTGAGACAGAAGCGCAGACACGCTTGTGTGCGGCTGACATCTGGAGGATACATCTTTATTGACAGGGACGTATCGATGTAAAGGGCTCACTAAAGCGCCGCTGTCGTGCGGCAGCTCTTCTTAATCGGCTTTAATGACTTCATCACCACGGACGGGAGGAGCACGTGCACACACAAACACAAAACAATAAAACAGACGCGAGACAAATACAAACAGCCGTGCGTGTGGAGACATGGGACAATGGATGATGGATTGATTACGCACATGGGTTTAGAGGTTAACCACTTGAAACCCTAGCATCCCTATTCTGGGGGGAACATTTGCTGAGAACAGCAGATCTACAAGCACATAACGTGTCGCATTGATGCGTCTATGAGCTTGTACATTGGCTATTTTCGCCAAAGAGATTTGGTTGCGAGGGGAGAAAAGGAATGGACCGTGTGTAGAGCCAACCGTGTTCCAACTACCTATTTGTTTACTAAATATAGAGGATATGAGTGGTTCAAGGTGAAACTTACCTGCAGATTTCCATTGGTGGAGTTGAGATCCTCGGCTTTCTTCTCCAGGCATTGGACCCACACCTTCCTCTTCTGCCTGCAGCGGGAGGCCGCGGCACGGTTGCGCTCCAGGAACTTGCGCCGCTTCTCGTCCGGGTCTTCACTTGTGGCTCGGCGCCGCCGACCCCCTGTGCTTGGGGTGTGCTGGGCTGGGGGCGCCGGAGAGGGCAAGGCCTGCACAAAACACATGAACAATACACCATAACTAGCACAACTGAGACCCGTTACAATAAACCATAATCAACACGGCAGACGTTTTTTGCTCGTACTTAGTACTCCAACCCATGGGGTGGGGTGGAGCTTCCTACCCTTGAATATTAAGTAGGGGCAAAATGGCTGCTGGGTGAATGAATTGTCAATTACAACCTAATATAAATGTAATTACCAAAACTCCACAGTACAAAGGGAAATCAGACTTAAACAGATAAGGTGTAACACGTTATCTAATACGAGAACACTGAATCATTTTTTTAAATTGTTGTCTTTTCTCAAATCTCAGAAATGACAGTGCATAGTTTGCTTGAAGCAAATAGCTTACAATTGTCTGTCGAAATAGTGCAGTTAGTAGGCAGGTAGAGGCTTATGTCAATACTCACAGGTGTCTCGGGTGTGGTGGAGGTGGCTAGCTGCTGAAGAGACTGTGGGCACGGCTCCTCAGGTGGAGCCAAGTGAGGAATTGGAGGTGGGGCAGGAGCGGGGGACGGCGCTGGGGCCACAGCCGGGGCAGGAGCAGGGGCAGGATTCAGTGCAAGGACCAGAGTTGGGGCAGGGGCAGGGACAGGGGTAGGGGCAGGTGACACTGACAGGATTGGTTCAGGGGCTAGGGTTGGGGTAGGTGGAGAAGTTGGAGCAGCAGTGTGGGTTACAGCATTGCTCTGGATGTCACCAGGATCTCCATTGGCTACCTGAGGAAGCTGCTGGCTTAACGACACCTTCAGCTTCTGGGAAGTAAACGCAGTCAACACAGCACCAGTGATCATGAATGCCTGGTGATCAATACAACATCTACTGGGCTACATATTCATCACCACGGAACCTACTTAAGTATAATTGCGACTGAAGGTCGCAGACGCACTATACCATGAGAAATGTCGCAGCTTGTCTCTGTCTGTCTGTTCAGTCAGTACAGGAAGTGATGTCACGTGACATCACGTGACATCACCTCATCAAAGATCAAACCCTGGATATCCATACTGTGTCAGTCAGTCAGTCGGCCAGTCAGTACACATTTTTACAGTCTATGGGTTGGTTCCCTTGTCACTGTGACATCACAGGTGATATCACAGGTGACATCACCTATGTAAAAGTCCATATATGGGTATCCCTTTTATGCCCATATATGAAGATCCCTGATGTCATTGATATATCACTGGCCAGATGGCAAAGGCATGGCTCATATCTGTGTGGCTGGTTCAGATAGGGATCTCCATGTATGGGCATAAAATATATATATGGATACATATTATTATTAATAAAGGATAAAATAAAATAAAAAGTCCCTATATGGTCATTCTCAGAAACAAAATCCCTTTTATGCCCATATATGAAGATTTCTGATGTCATCAATCCCAGGCTGATGTCACTGGCCCAAGAGCCTGCTTTACTCTGATTTACACCCTACCTTCCCCGAAAACGTTAATATTAAGTCCATATATATATATATGGATATAATTAATAAAGGATAAAATAAATAAAATTCCCAGATGATGCCCTGTTAGGGTACCCCCTTATGCCCATATATGGAGATCCCCAGGCGTCAAACCCAGGCCCTAACTCGCCAAGGCCCTGCTTGGCTTTACTAATTAACATAAGTTTTATGCCCATATATTTATGCCCATATATGGAGATCCCTGGACATAACTGGGAATGTCCATATTTGGGAATGACCATATATGGGTTTTGACATAACATTAATGACTATCATGCAGGGGTCTCCATATATGGGTAACTGGTCCCATATACATGGCCAGATGGCCAAGAATTGGCACGACCTCACCCTTTTGGGGCGAGGTCTCATGTCGCCCTGAGGCGTCTTACTAGTATAAAATACATACATACAAAAACCCCATACATTTACAAATTATATAGTTGTCATAAGCATTAGGCATTAGGATGTGTTTGGGATTTGCTCTTACTTCATATTCAGGAGGTTTCTCCCAGTGGTCAATTAAATAGAATAAAAAACAAGACTTCTTGAAGGTTACATTTTACCTTTCAGTCCCTTTAAGTGACTTATTCTATGCCTAATTGAAGCAAAATTATTAATTTAAACAACATCAAGCTGTTTGTTCTGGGAGAAACCTTGGGAAAACAACCCA
>NC_137829.1:26495402-26577902 GCF_963921795.1 Nannobrachium achirus
TTGACTTGCATTGGACATCACGGATTTTTCCCACGTAAAATAATCAATACTTTTTGGAGCCAGAGCTTCACAAAATCTCTTCTAAATCTTGTATATAAGGCAGCATGCACTGGAAAACTTTAGCTCCAAAAGCTCACAATATGTTAACTCATTTCCTGCGATCCCCGTCGAAACCGGAGATTTCCCGCTGTACCACTCTGCAATGCCCGTCGATCCCGGAAATTTAATCAGCTTAATCATTATGAAATGATTAAAAGTATGGTCGCTGTATATAGCCGCTTCAGAGACTTTAGGCCCGCTTCCTAACTGTATCCGGTCGTATTTCCCGTTTGGACCGGATCTAGGTTTCCATATCCGGTCTGACGTCCAATCGCAGCTCTGTTCGCATAGCGTTTTTTATTTATTTTGTAGCTGTTTGATTCTTTTACCCGCCTGGCATATGATCTGCGCACATATCGTCTGCTATGTGCGCGAACGTGTCCACGTGTTACCATAGCGCACAGCTGGCTGTTCCAATGTTCTTTTATGTAAACACTGGCGGATAAGCAGGGATACAGCGCGGCAACGGATATGTCTATTTCAATGGGGTTTTTTTTATTCGAAAGCTACACGTCTACTAGATGAGTCGCGCACAGATAGTGCACGATGCGTGCGCGTGCCCACGTTAAAAGGTAAGGACAATTTGGCAGCTGCTTACTACAGCTATGTTTAAAATGGCAGCAAAATTGTTGTGTCGTGAGCTTGTAGATCGGCTATTTAATTATTTTTTTAATAGGGCTCCAATGGTTAAATTAAATATTTGTTTGTTATCTGTTATGAAATATTTATCTGTTATCTACTAAAAAGTATTTTATAAAAACAATTGCTTAAACTTTAATCAATTTCTTTACATTTTTTATTATTGATTAGAACATTCCAAAGAACAATCTGTAAGCTGTGGTCAAGAACTCTCCTAAATTGGGATCTGCATCGGACCCAAAATCCTAGCACCTAGGCTGAACTGTGGGTCATGTTCTCAGTCTTACTTCTCTCTCCTTTGCTTGTCAGTGGGCTTGCCCAATCCCTACAGACTGGGATGACAGAGGCTTCTTCCCTGCTGAGCCGCTATCAGGAGATAATCATCTGCTGCTCAGTGTTCCACAGCCAATCAGGACCAGAGCGAACAAGACAAGCTCCCGCATTGGGAACATAAAACATTCTAACAGGCCTTTATCTTTAACATATTGCCTGTATGATGCTCAGAAATGATCAGAGGCAGCCATAGTAATTGGAACGCAAAACACATTAGCCATATAGTCTTTCTATTGTGCCAGAAATGAAGAGCAGCGATTCAAATCGTACAAGGACAAATAGCAACGCAGCATCTTGGAATGAAGCCTGCCATCTCTTGGCCAACTCCCGCGTCTTTGCCACTGTGACACACAGCTGCTCTCTTCTAAAGTCCATTATCAACCTCTCCCTGCTTTCCAGGGGATGCCAAAATTCACTGGTGCCAAACTGTGAATATTCAGTCTGTCCAAGTAGAGCTAGACAGATAAGTGGCATTAATACATCAGTAGAACATGAGAACAGGGTAAATGGGACTACAGTGGGCTGTGGACACCGCCGCATAATTTCAGAGTGACTTATCTTTTCCGCAGTAAATCACCACCTGAGACAGGCGTGCCTTAACCATCAGTCAACAGACAGCCGACTGATGGCTAATGCACGTCTGACTGTTGTGTATTTCTGATTATTCTGATCAATCTGAAGTTAGAATCTGAAAACTTGCAAAGAATCATTTTGTCACTCGATCAAAATGTCAACTCAAGTACCAAACTGACAAATCAGAGAAGACACAGTAGATACACTGTGTTATTAAAATCTGACATATGCTGAAAACATAGACTGAATATTAATAGCACAACACTCACAGGGATTGTAGTTGGTATATGTGCAGTTGAGCTTGTAATGGATGCAGGGATTGCGACTGGCATTGTCTGGCTGTTAGGAAACTGTAAGAGCACAGGGAAAGTACCACACACTGGGCTAGAGGAGAAAAAAAAGAAAGCAAGCACAGGTTAGAAGGGTACAAATCCAACTACACAAGTAAAATTCTGAGTGATAGTTTAACTCGGCGAGTGTAAAAATCAGGGGTCATCAATATGTCCGTACACAGATAAACGTGTCCATGGCAAAGACTTGGCTGTGTCAGGGGCAAATTTAGATTTTGTTTTATACACCATGTTCTTATTTTGATCATAAATAATACACAATTACTGCATGTCAAGTCTCCAGGTTTTCTTTAGGATATGACACTGATTTACTATGACACTATGGTACATTAGGAGTCCGCTAGTGGTTCTCAAATGTTTTATTTGCAAGGACCACCATAACTCAGAGATGCAGACCCGTTATGGTCATTCAGGGCTATCTCTTTGTGTTTCTGGTAATATTATTGTCTGAATATTTTGTATGTCCGTGGCAAAAAAAATATTTTGACAAAAATGTCCACCACAAGCCAACATGGCAATGACCCCTGGTAGAAATGTACCCTTTCGTTAAAATAACACTAAGGATTTGACTTTATAATACAGCTGAAAACAACCTGCTGAAATGACTGATGAAGAAGTGGTTAATAACATCACTAATATGCTACGGCAAAACAAAGCAACAAAGGATGGGGAACTGAACATGAGATCAAGCACTTTGCAAAGGTGTTTCAAACTTGCATGACAATAAACTATGAATAAACTGCCATCAAATATACATGCAATATTTTTACAAGAACACTTATGTGATAATCACTCACACTAACACCAAACAACGGAAAATGAATAACAATTCACAGCTGAGTGCAACTGAAAACAAAAACAAAAATGAACAACAAAACAAAAACAAGTGTACCTCATGAAATAATAACTCAGCAAAACTGCTCAAATAATTAAAAAGAGAAATTAAATGAACTTAAAGTGCTCTATTTCTTCTATAAAATTAACACCAAGTTACTTACACTATAGGCCTATTAGTGGATGGGACTTGGGTAATAACAGAGCTAGATGTTGGCGATGGGAGTGCTTGCTGTATTACAACACTAGCCTCTGTGGTGGCTAGAAGTACATTGGGAACTTGGAGAGATGCTGGACGTACTATAGTGGATGTTGGCATTGAGGCTGGCTGCAAACATATGTCCTGAAAACACCATATGAGACCTTAGCTGCATTTCAGTCAGACATAAAAAAGATTTATTTGGAATTAAGTAGTAGGCAGTATATACACAGAGTTGATTTTGGCATCTGGGCTCTGAACTTAAAAGGCATATTTCATTAAAAAACACAATTTTAACATCTTCAGGCTTTTGTGTGCACCCCAGAGAGGTTTTAAGTTGCTTGATTCAATATTTAAATATTGATCAGACAACTCCTATTAAGCCCCATTAATCTTCAAACTCCATTGAAAACACGTCCCTGGTTAAGGTGACTGATATTATAAAAATGTCAAAAGGAGTCCCTTCATGTATTACAAGGATCACCAGAACCAGGGACGACTGTTTTCAATTAGTCAAATTCACACCACTAGTCTCGAAGCGACTACATAACCTATTTATCTGATTAAATGAATAGCTTTTGTTTCTACAAACTGCAAATGTCCAGCAATGCAACAGGTTGTCTGCACTCTGCACAAAGAGCTCTCCTGTCTGGGCAGAGAGCAGCTGGTGTATCGATTGTGACTATCGATCTACCCCTGCTACCACCATTTTCAGGAGGGTGACAAAATCTCAGCCAATCGGGAGTCCGAGTACCATCAGAATATAGAGCTATTTAACACTTATTTTAACCAAATGCAAAATCGCAATGATTGGTTGTTTCAGCATCAAAGTTGTGGTTTTCTCACAATCTGAGAGCGTCCCTATTGGCATTGAAACTCACTACTCAGTCAGAACGTCTGAGCATCATGATGCTGTTGGAGTGTGAATTAACACAGTTAATGTGGAGTTTGAAGTTGAATGGGCTCATATACTGTAGGAGGGCTGATCACATGAATATCAAATAGCTAAATATTGAGTGAAGCAACTCCAAAACTGAGAGGTGCACACAAAAGTCTGAAGTAGTAGTAATAGTAGTGAAATGCCTTTTTAACACTCTCTGCAAGCATACACCTTAATGAGAGCAAATGAAAGTGTAGGGAGTGATGATAGTTAAAGGAGTAGTTCACCCCAAAATGATTTTTCCTATTCATGGGTTGAATTTGTAGTCCTAAACAGCCATGTTGAGGACCAACACAGGTGTTTCAATTTGTCTGATTGGCATAGAACTAAATGTTCTACGCCAATCAGAACACCTGTGTTGGTCCTCAACATGGCCAGTGTAGTACTACAAATACAACCAACAATGAATGAATTGATTACTCACTCCATGGAGACTTGAGTTCAATAATATTTGATTTGATTTATCGCATTCCTAAGGCTGTCATTTTAGTAAATGTACCCCCATTGATTCCAGATGGGGACCCAAATCATCCAGAATCAATGGGAGTACATTTATTGCAATCAAATTGTCAATCAATTGTCTTAGGAATGCGACAAATACAAAAAATATTATTGAACTCAAGTCTCCATGGCGTGAGTAATCAATAGGAAAAAAGTCATTTTGGGGGTGAACTATCCCTTGGCTTTAACATCCCCAAGAGAAATTTGAGCCTACAGGTGGGTGCTGGGTGGGGAAGGCAATCTCAGCAGTGGAGCACCAGCATAATAGCTCAATTGTAATAAAATAATTGATCAAAAAGTGGCCAAAACAGCAGATCTACAAGTTAACAATGTGTCGCAACATGTAGATCAGCTATTCTAACTATTTTTGCGCAGCACCATTGTACATCGAAGTATAAAATAGGGCTTATGGACAATCAATACATTTAGTCGATTATGAAAAACATCTGAAATGTTGTGTCAATTTGTTGATAGATAAAAAAAGAATCCCAAACAACGTGCTCCTCGATAATTTGATTAATTGAAAACGTAATTGGTAGAATATTCAATCACAAAGAACATAATGAATAGTTGCAGCCCTATTTCACATTTTAAATATACTGCCTTAAAGCCCGTATCATAGTCGGGTCCGCGGTGGAAGGCTTTACACCGCGGTGTAGTCTTTTCGAGTCTTTTTGAGTCATGAAACTACAACGTTACATCATTCCTCACGGTGGAGAGCTTTCCACCGTGAGTCCCAACACATCTCTCTGTTTTTACTATCAGACAGACAGGCTCTACACCCCGTTCACTGATTGGTCGACCTGAACCGGTCTAGACGGGGTAAAGGACTTCACCGTGGGCCGTGACTATGATGGCCTGCACTTATTTTCTAACTTGAGGTGGAAAGCTTTCCACCTCAAATTTGCGGTGGATAGGTCTCCACCGTAGACTCTGATACAGGCTTTACAGAGGAGTTGAATGTGTGTTGCAGTGAGAAGAGTGTATAAATGTCAAACAGTGTGACTCAAGTTGTCTTCCTGAAGTTAAACTACTACTTGTGTTACATAATTAACACGTTCATAATGTAATGTAAGGATAAAAAAACATTACATTAACATGGTGGTCAAGACTCATTACAGAAACTTAAATCTTACCGTAAGTGGCCATTTAGGATTTTTACCATTAAATAATGTTTCCTGACTGCATTAGCACTAGATGCTGACAAAATAAATTATTAAAGCTAGAAGACATTGTTTCTTCACTGAGTTTTGATTGGAATTTACAGAATGCCTAGACATCTCATCCTCCGTAGAAAACTCAAGACACATTGCGCTGCAACAGCCTTTGTGATGGGAGAAACAGTGGAAACATGTTAACCTGGCTAATTGTGCTATTTGCTGCCTGCAATACTTACAACCCCCAAATTTAAGGCCTGCCTTTTTTCCCCAGTTACTTTTGCAGTAACATTTGACACAGTGAGTGGACAATGATAAAAAGTAGCACCCATTGTTAAAAACAAAAATACAGATGTCAAAAAATGCATACTCAAAGATCAAAATAAAAATCTAACAATGAAAAAGCATTTTGTGTCCATTCTAACCTTGAATACAGACATAAGGAAAATATTGCTGATTCAGATTTTAAAACAAACAATTAAGAAACTATTTAGGATTTCTTACGAGATTAGAGTTCGAGATAAGATACTGTGTAGGACACAGCCACGAATATAGGAAAAATAAATCTTTTCTCACTATCTTTAAGTCCTGTTAGATATGGGCTTCACATCGATGACATCAAGATCTCCATATATGGGCATAAAAGGGATTATGTTAGAGTGGTTCCCATGACATCACACATACAATCCCTTGTATGCCCATACATTGAGATCCCTATCTGAACCAGCCACAAAGATATGGGCCATGTCTTGGCCATCTGGCCAGTGATGTATACGATGACATCAGGGATCTTCATATATGGGCATAAAAGGGATTCTGGGGAATACCCATATATGGACTTTTACATAGGTGATGTCACCTGTGATATCACCTGTGATGTCACAGTGATGTGTCAGGGGAACCACAGTGTCAGGTGTGACCTTCAGAGAAACACGGACACGTGGACAAGATGTGCCGGTTTTCATAGTAAACTTGCGACCTACGGTCGCAAAAACACATTATGCAGGGGTGCCCACACTTTTTTGACGTGAGATCTACTTTTAAAATGACTAGCTCAACATGATCTACCCATCCAAAATGTTTTAGCTGAGGGCCTGAGGGGGGGCTTTGGAATAGCAGCACTGGCGTTACATTTAGACAAACACACTTACTTTAAGGGGGGTTCTTTGTAATGCTACTGACTCTTGAACAAAGTATTGCATTGGAGGTTTGCCTACTTTAGAAGCCATGAAGGGAGCTGACAGGCCCTTCTTGATGTCATATTGACATATTCTTTTTATATTTGAATTATATATTTTTAGAGGCATGTCATGTGGTCTACCTGCTCACCCTTGGTGATCTACTGGTAGATCGCGATCTACCTTTTGGGCACCCCTGCAGTATAGTATTGTGGGTTATTCTTTTTGAGGTAGGTGTGAAGGTGACTACAGTGACTATCTAAAATAGTTTCCAAATCTGAACACAGCAAATCTATTAGCACAATTATACGATTACATACATTGTTTTGTGGCCAAATCTCTATCTCCACTGAGCCAAATGAAAATAAAAACCTGCTTTTAAAAAAGATCATGATATGCATATTCCATTTAACAATATGCATAAGCATTATAAGGTGCAACATGTATAGATTGCCAATCAAAGCAGCGTCTGCTGTTCATTCACAACGAGACAACTTCTGTGACATTTGTGTATCATTTGGCATTCATTTAACATGTTATAGGAGGTAGATGATGCATACCTTGTCATCACTTGTCGTAGATTCAGGATGAGGCAGTGGACTGTCTCGATGTGCCTCCATGGCTTCTATCTTGCTTCGGATGATCGGTGTTGCAAGAGGTGACAAATCCAATGGCAACTACATGGCAGAAAATAAGTAATCCCAATTCAGCAGACTTTCCATACTTGGCACAAACAACATGTAAAGTGCTTATCATATCATTAGGGATGGGTAAAAAAAACACTCACAATGATCTAATGTTCAATATTAAAAACTGAGACATTTTAAGTTTTAAGCTTATGTATTTTGATTAGTCGCAATTATTGTTGCCACGTTAATCGTGACACGTAATTTTCATATCATTCTTACAGTATGATACTCATATACAGTAAGTCTAACAAACACAAACCTTTTTAATGTCATCTTCAATGACTTTTTTGAAGTCATGCTCAATTAATGGACTCGCAAGCTCATTGAAGAGTCCAACTTCCTCACAATTCTTCAGAAAACGAGTGGGTGTGGGTGTTTGGTCTGGAAACAAAGTAAAATATTTTAAACCGCGACTGGTCAACAAATAGTATGGTAACAAAGGTTAAAACAAGATAAAGAAAAAGCTATTAACATGAATAGAACGTACCAGCAACAATGACACTGTCGTGCCTTGCTGGACCAAACTTCAGTGTCATCTCATGTTTGTGTTTGTGAACGGCCAAGTGGTCTTCATTTGTAAATCGCTGTGGAACAACAGTGAACAGAAGATTCTTAGACAACCAATATTGTAATGAAGGAGCAATATAAATAACAGTCTTATTATAAATATGTTGCCTACCTGACCACACCCAGGAGCAGTACAAAGGAATGGTTTATCATCACTCATATTAAGGATATCCTGTTTTTTTCACCCTAGCATAAAACAAAGAATAATACACCAGAGTTTATCATAACATTACAGTAGTCTTAAACCTGTAGTTGCATGCATATACTGTATGTATGTATGTATGTGATGACCATTCAAAATGATCAGTCCTGCTGCTTACTAGTTCAAATAGCTGACATCACATACTATAACAAACAGATTTTCTTTGACACATGACATGGATCATGGCTGGGACAATCAGAACCAGGGTCCAGCAGACTCAGAGGACCGGTGCTGTGTAGCAGAAGCTAGAAATCCTGTCATCCTGACAAAGCGTAAAAGATGGGCGGCTCAGGCTGAGGCTGTTTGACTTGATTGTTTACACAGAATACAAAGCTCTGAACAACGCTATTCCGAGACTGCAATGCACTTGTTTTGTTTCTGTGTCAAAAAAATAATAATGCCATATTGCCCAACACAACTGTAGCCGACATTACTGAAAGCGATTCGCAGCTGCTATTGCAAGACATTGTGCAAAAACATCTGGCTTCATCATGTAAATACAGTGGGAGCGTTCCCATGATAAACCAGGCCGTTCCAGGGAATAGTCAGAGCCCCAGCGTTGTAATAACACACCGTCGCTACTACTATTAGCTATAAATATCACTGTTTACTGAGTGGGAGTATTCGATGTATGCCCATTTCATTGCAATGACGCATAAGTACCTCGAAGTCCAACAATTATTAATTTTACGATAGCTTTGTGCTCAATCAGCTGTCAGTTTATGTGGACACTTACCCACACAGGCACAACCCTTCCAACCGAAATCCCACGTCTGTGCACACATCTCGCGAGCAGTCAGCATGGGTCCTTCCGTAAACGTCATGTTATACAACTGGTGGGTGTTGAATGGAAGGCAATATTTGTGGAAACGTTCAATTTACTCGATAGCCCCCAGTCATACACCGTTTAGCAATCCTAATTGACACTGACAGCAACTCTACAAGCTCTAAGGTCAAGTAGCTCGCTTTAATTGAAAGGCAACACATATTTTCCCCAGGTATAGGATGGCATGGCTTAATGCAAACATTAAAAATCGTACAGATGAAGCACTCCATTATGTCATGTGGTGGTGGGAATATAGTACTGAAAAGCAGTCTACTTTAGGTGGTACAGCTACAGCGGTACCTTGCTGCAGGTTCATATTGATTGATGATTTCCAGTTGATCAGCAAACAAAATCATTTGGTGGGTTAAATAGTTTTGGTCGTCCCATTCCAATTACAGTAATTGTCATTCAATATGCTACCAAAAAAAGTACAGGAATCCATTATATTGTATTCACAGGCTTCAATCTTGCATTATCATCCTAACCATTACATTCATCCATCACATACCAAATAAAGCTGAAACGGTTATGTAGCACCATGAAATTGATCTCTAGGTTTATTTAATGCCATTTACAAAAGCCAGCACTTTCTGCCTACTTACAGTACTGCTACTGACCTGCAGATTAACCCAAACACGCATCATTGTGGACCCCCAAAAGCTTGCATTTGATGCATCGAGAAAATGGGCAAACACACCAGGCCGATTGGACAGCAAGCCTTTACAGCTGCCTCGCAGTATAGGTGACATTCAAGATAGCGGGTTGCTCAGGTGAAGAGGCATGATGTTCCACACATACAAAATTTACTGCCATTTGTTAAATAGTCAAATACATGCATTTTAATGGTGTAATTTCTTACATTTTTACAATACATGTTTTGCTTATTTTGGACAGCCTCAGACAGACTTGAAAAATGTACATTTCCATGACACCTACACGGAACAATTTGGTAGCCACAATAAAATATGTAGTCACATCTGTAATTAAAGTGTTCTATTATGATGAGAGCTTTACATAGCGAACAGGATAAGGAAAGCCACCATCAAACAGAATAGACCCATAGCTTCAGACAGGGCAAATCCCAGGATGGCATAAGAGAAAAGCTGCTGCTTCAGAGATGGGTTCCTATAAAACAAGAGAAATATTGTCAGGGATTTTGTGTGGCAAAACAAGCATCAAAAAATATTTAAGCAATAAGAAACTGGGATGCGTTGACTGCAATAGTGTCGTGACTGACACTCACCTAGCATAGCCAATGATAAGGCTGCCGAACACTGTTCCAATTCCAGCACCGGATCCAGCCACTCCGACCGTGGCAGCTCCAGCACCAATGAACTTGGCGGCAGTGTCAATGTCCCTGCTCACAGCGCTTGTCTGGAAGCCTCTCAGTGCAACCTGAGTGAGAGGGCTCTGTGGCAACAGGGCAACAGTGTTCTGAGGGGATGGAAGGAAAAGATACAAGCATTTGATAAGCTTCAAATAATACTAGGCCTGTCACACATGTTACATAATAATCTAGTCGTATTATTTGAGATTATAGCAATTCTTTTTTGCATAATCAAAATAGTTTCAATTATGAAAGATACATTTCAAATGTATAAAAAAAAGCAGAAATAGCATATCTACAAGTTTACATGCCATTTCCTCTTTGAACTTTTTAATGTCACAAATTGTCATATCTGCCCTGTGCCATTTATTTATTACAAAGCCTAAAAGCCTTTTTTAAATTCGAGTTCCAATGTTCAATGCCAAAAACCATTAAATCTCTAATCAATGATTTGACTGACAATTAATGGTCAACTTATCTTGTAGTCTTGACAGTCGTAACTAATAATACTTCAATTTTAAGCTGGACACTGCAGCCAACGATGGAAACGCTTTAAAAAGCAAAAGTTCCAGGACTCTTCTTTCTTACCTCTGTTTTAGCCTCGGGTCTGGACAGCACAGAGGCAGACAGGGGTCTGCAGAGGGCCCGGGAGCCAGCACGGACCTGTGTCAAACACAAGAAAAGCACATTTCAAACAAAGCACAAAAAAAGGTGCCCACAGAAGCAATGGCTTTTGTACACAGTAACATCCTAATGTAACCGAGCTTTAAGTTACAACATAATAAATTAACAAGAGGATTTTACTGTGTAGCTTCTTTTGTCAAAGGCTGCAGCATGCATTTGTGAGAACAGGTGGGAGGCACCTTGAATGTCATGGCTGTCATTGAACTAAATGTCACCCATTCCCAGTGTTGTCTTTTGAATGCATGCCTGTTTACATTATCACCAGTATGAAATACCAAAGCTGATCAACTTTTTGTCCTGCATTTATGTTGTGGTTTAAAATGTGGCTCCAGAGTTTTGGCCAAGCATGTTGCATTTGTTGGGCCAGACACAATGTATTTAAACACAATCGGTTACTGGTTAGCTACATTGACTGACAGCTGAAACAGAAACATGACCTTGGAATATTGACACACCAACTTTCTGAACATCATCAGTTCTGTGCTGAAATAAGTGACAAGTGCTCTACTGAGTGGCATAAGTGTCCATATTAACTCTGCATAAAAAATTAATGACACTTTAGTTGACCTTATAATGGTCATTGACATGTTAGCTACAAGCTAACAGTCATATTAGCACGGATCCCTGCAGACGTAAGCCATGTGCATTTTGTGAATTATTATTTCTGCAATACCACAATAATACAATATATGCCACAGCCATGTCAATAGCAGGCCAACAAGGTACTGTAGCTAGCCTGCTAGCCTAGCCTGCAGATACCCTTGCCAAGCTAGCTGTTAACACTCAAGTTCAACCGCAGGCCCGCACGAATATAATAAGCATATTAGACAGCCAGTGGAATGCGCAGCAACTACATTTAAAACGATAGAAAATAACTCACCAGAGCCGGCGTAGACACGAACTTTGCACAGGTGAACATTGTGGAATTTAGGTAGTTTTAACCGGTTCGGTCAAATCTGAATGAAGCCCGGGTCTATCTGTGGATAGCAGAGACAGACACAAGTAAGGTCAAATGCATATAAATATGCTCCACTGAGAAAATAAAGACATTCGAATATCAATTATCATCTATTCTGCATGCAGTCCTCACTCGCGCAGTGCAAGATGCAGTTAAAAAGGAGGATGATAGAGGATTTACAAAGTTGAGCTTCTCATTGAATCTGCCATTAGACACTTACCGACTGCAGAAGGTCGAACCACAGTGAACGAGTGCGCAGGCGCGAAGCGACGTATATAACTGCCCGGATGATGAGCGATGAGGGAGGGAGGGGTTTTCACAATAAAACTTTATTAAAATGTGTTCAATTACAGATCTAGCTTGTTTTATTGTTAATTTGTTAGTATATAAATCATACCTTTAAGTGGTACATTTATGAATATATAGGCCACTATGAAAACATAATATTCTTTTGATATTTTCTGGCAAAACTGGCAAAAGTAAGTCCTTCTGGACTTAGGATCTGGCCTGTTTGCTCTAAAAAGAGAGAAGAAGACAGCTTGTGTCAGACGTAGCAGGCCTAAAGCGGGGCCTCCAAGGAAAAAAGGTTGGGGAACCACGCTTTAATGGTTGTAACATTTCGAGACCTCACAGCAAACCAAGAAAAATAATGTAAGTATAGGCCAAGAGATACAATCATTGTAAATACTCTCAGTTATTTGGTAAAGGTACTTAAATGTGGTGTGTTTGTATTTTGAGTAACGCTTATGAAAATGTATTTGCAGCTGGATTCAATTGGAGCCAAAGGTGCCAATTTCTATTATTAGCCTGTTCATATCAACTACATCTCTACCCAGAATATAACAGAAGCAGAGTTTTTTTTAAGCACCATTGTTTACAAGCTTGAATGACAACTAGTATTGCATGAGAATTGTTACATGCATTTTGCTATGTGCACATGTTATGAAGACATATTGTCAAACCAGATCTACCTTACCTCAGGATATATTTTTTCAAGAATTTGTTTTTGGGCTTTTACTGATAGGACAGTAGACTGAAAGGAAATGGGGGAAGAGATGGAGAGAGACACACGGCAAAGGTCATCTGGATCGGGAGTCGAACCAGTGACGCTGCAAGGCATCCATGCCTATGTGGTATGCGCCTGGACCAGTAGGCCAGCAGGCGCCCCTACCTCAGGATATTTAAAAGTGCATGGAAACTCAATATAGTAAGTTTATATTATTTCAGAAAAGACAGCCTGCAGCTTACCTCTATAGTCCATTGATTCTCAAAGTGGGGTCCGGGGGTCCCCAGAAAAAGTAGTTAATATAGCGTCACAATCATTTTAACGAATTCATCCATTTATACGTTGGCTATTCAAAAATAGTAGATATACAAGCTCACTGTGCAAAGCAGAGTTCGAGTTATGTGGGAGCCAGTGGGGTCTTAGCTCCCATAGTTAAAGTCTGGGACCCCATAGTCAACAACCCCCTTTGGGGTCTCTTTTTTTCTAAGTGTGTTTTTTTTTTTTTTTTTTTTTTCGTTTTTTTTTTTTTTTTTATGTTCCATTGGAAGAATTTATATTATTTATGTTAACTAGATATACTAAATAAACATGTTAGACAGTAAGACTGAACAATGACATCACACCGTTTAATCCTACTATTAATTTTATTATTATAAATCAGGCGCATTTAATGTAGGGTGTGAGTCTTCCTTTACCGTCCGGGTTATAACACACTCGCTGCAATGGTTCCTACCTTTCTGGATGCAGACCTACCCAGCTGCGTGGTCTCGCCATGGCCTGGGCATAGGCTAAGCTAGGAACCACTGCATCGAGTCTTTGCACTTCTAGCCACGGCCCGGACGGCAAAGGAAGGCGGACACGCCGGAGAGCAACAAAACAACCAAACAAAACAACGCTGTCTTAGCAAGACCATACCCGAGGGAAGTAGGGGTGCTGGGGGTGCGGCCGCACCCCCTCCCCCACGTCCCACCGCACCCCCTAAAGGGGGGTTGGGGGGAAAATATTGCCGATCGGCAAGTAGAGGCTCTGACATCAGTGGCGTGAAGTAGGAGCTATTGGCTACTTCTATTTCCAGTACAATTTCAAAATAAACATGTGTTGAATGATCGATTGTATAGACAAAAAAAAAAAGAAAGGCTCTTGTTTTGAAATGTGCTTCTGGGCACTGTTCAGAGAGGAAATGGCTTTCAAAGGACTTCCCTTTTAACTTGTCTGAACGTCTGTCTCTCCGTGCGTAACTGATGCGTCATGGACTCGGTGGATTATAACAATACGGCCATAAAGGAATATACAGAACACCAAGACAACACAACCTAGGCTATGAAGGCATTAAACATCGCCCTCTGCTAGCCCTGGCGTCCTCACTGGTGAGTCGTGGGCTCGTGGCTATAGACTTGTAATGATGAATGAATGCTATGTTATGCTGCTGTGCTGCCTGGCTAGGCTAACGTTTGGGCTAGCTAGTGGCTAATGGCTATGGTGTACCAGAACCATCGCCAATGAAGCCTGGGTTTCCGAGGCTAGCTGTTTCCTAACACTGGGGTCTGGACCGATGTGGCGGACACGTTGTATGGGTCACAACGCACTGAACACAGTGCGAAGCAACTCGTTGTGAGCTTGTACATCTGCTATTTTCACTACTTGTTTGGTACAAGGTAGTAATGTCTCTTGGTTCACGGGCTAAAAAGTTTGGGAACCATCATACTTGCTGTTGTAGACAGGTTCACGGGCTAAAATGTTTGCTTGCTGTTGTAGACAGTGGTGTAAAGTAACTAAGTAGATTAACTGAAAAGCTCTGGGAACTGAATGATTTTATGAAACTGGCACTTGTTGTCTGACTGTTGGTACCAAGAAATCTAGACTATATACCGAAAAATACCTGATTTAATATGATTTAATATAGGAAAATACTCGTTTTAGCCGACTTTATACCCGAAAAATAGGGCCCCCATAACTATGGGGGCCACCCCCATAACTATGGGGGCCCTATTTTTCGGCGGCGCCTCTGGCGCCGCTAGAGGGACCCAATAGGTCTCGGAGTATAACTCGAACTCTGGGGCAAAGTGTATGGAAACACAATATAGGCCTAGCAAGTTTCAGTTATTTCAGAAAGCATTTGTCTCTCTCATATACAACAGCCTGCAGCTTACCTCTAGTCTATTGGTTCTCTCTCAAGTGGGGTCCGGGAACTCCCAGGGATCCTTTTGGGAGATTCCAAGGGGTCCCCAGCAAAAATAGTTAATATACTACTTCATCCATTTATATGTCTATTCAAGAATAGAAGACATACAAGCTTACAGCACATCACTTTGTGTCGTGCTGCCAGCTTGTACATCGGCAATTTTTGAAAATCTTTGAAAAATCTAAAAAATCTTCTCTTATGGGGGTCCGTGGCCAAATCAATTGCTGGTCAAGAAAACGTTTGAGAACCACTGCTCAAAGTCTAGAACAACCTGTTGTGGGTGTGAATCTAACAGGGTAGTGAGGGTACCCAGTGGGAAGGATGGCTCAGCACCCTGCCTCCTGCCTGTGAGCCTGTGCTGCTCACAGACTGAGGGTGGAGCTGCAGCAGGCTACCTACACTGGTGGATTTGTTATATAGATCAGTGGTTTTCCACCCTTTTCATATCAAGGTCCATTATTTATTCAGCATTTGATCCACCATTGGATGAGATTTAGCCTCTCAGACCCAAGACTATTCTTCGACGTTCTCTAAATGGTAAATGGTAAATGGTGCATTTATATAGCGCTTTTATCCAAAGCGCTTTACAATGTGCATTACATTCACCCATCACACACACATTCATACACCGGTGGCGGTGGAAACCATGCAAGGCACCAACCAGCTCACCGGAGGCAACTTGGGGTTCAGTGTCTTAGTAATGTAGACAGTAATGCAGATGGTTAACAATAATTAATCTTAAGAGCGTAAAATGAAACCAAATAATTTGGTTTCATTTTACGCTCTCAAGAGTTAAAGGTCTATAAGGGTCCATTTGGTTACCAACTCTCTCACTCATTTAGCCAGGGACCACCTGGAACCCCCTCAAGGACCACTGGTAGTCTCCGGACCACTGGTTGAGAACCACTGATAAAGATGAATGACTCCACAGCAGCTGGCCAGTGATGGAAAGGCAATGAGCACCGTGCACGGTGAGTCTGTCTTTGTTGCATGCTGGCTTTAGGGGAGGGAACTCTCCCACTGACTCCTCAGGTATGATCTTTTACATTCCAAAGAGGAGAGGAAGACTTGAACTGTATAGGTTCTTCATCACATGCGGGCACAGAGTTATTCAGTTCACACTCATAAATGTCCCAGACATAGTGGAAAGGAGTAAGGACATTGAAGGGTCGCGTTACATGCCTTAACAAAGCACAGAACAGATGCAAACATGTCTTTGGTTTACACAATTGGGTGTTGTAGACATATCAGACATTTCCATTTAGCATTTAACATATTTTTCTCAATATCCACTTAACTTGAAGTGCTATTTGCATGTGTAATCAAAACACCATTTCATGTTTTTGCTAGGGGATGCAGTAGATTGCAATATAAATTATTGTAATCTTCCACCATTTATGCCATTATTATGTTATAGTTTTAAGTCATAAGACATAGTGGTTCCTTTAAATTCCAGCAGAGGGAGCAATTGAGTCGAATGTGTTCCATAGCCTTTTTTTCCAGGGTCATGGTACCCTTCCTATGCAGTCTATAAGAGCACAGTATATTGCAATAATGACATCTATTAATAATATCTAATATTAATCTATTAAATTGAACTGTATCCTAACACCAGTAAGAGTAAATACTCCCTTTTATTCCACACAGCCAATAAACAATTGATAGCGCTTGAAAAACACAAAAATCTGTCTGAAAAGACATGCAGTAACTATCTCAATTGCACGCCTCTGATCAACACCTGATTAACATCTCTGTTAATGTATATGTAAATCATAAACAGGGCTAAGTGCGATGTATCAGCCGTATATATATAGGTCAGAGCTGACTGCATGATAAAACATGAACATTAACAATACATTAATCGCTGGACAGCACATATCAAACGTGGTCGTTAACTACCTGAGGTCACTGTCATATCATCTAATTAACAGGCCAGTGGTAGCATGGTCCTACACGGCTGCAGAAGGTGGAAAGTGCACCCACCACCATCAATGCCCCCCCTCCTTCACCCACCCCCCCTCTGACTCCCACACTGAGGCGTGCACACACTCGCTGTCTGAGTTCTGTGCCGAGAACACTCTGAAGACATTCCATTTGCATGCCCACCCCATCAGGCTGGATGCACTCAGACTGGTAATAAAAGGCATTGACCCCCTTAACCTTTATGAATTACAATTTGTGCCTGCAGCACGTCCTGTCAGAGGCCTCAGAAATGCAGGCACCTCAGCCCGGTGTGTGTGTGTGTGTGGGGGGGGGGGGGGGGGGGGGAGAGGTGTGCGAGCGCGTGTTGTTTTGCAGTTGTTAAGGAGAGGGGAAAAGGTTTTTACAGTGCTTCGTTGGAGCTCCTGACAAGCAGGGAGGAGGCACTCTGACAGCAGAAAGCAGGGGCCGCTCATGGCGTCATGTTAATGTCCAACCCCATGGATGCACCGCCGCACAACACAGGGGCCTCATATCGTTGGCAAGATAAGTGTTTTGTAGGTTATTATTTCATTAAAATTCATCTATATTTTACCTTTAGATTTCAGTTGATCTTCTGCATCAAAGCACTCATTTGCATGCATCTATCTAATATTTTTCACTTTATATTATTACATCAATTCAGGGTAGAGCAAGACGGGGTGTGATAACGGCATGGCTTCCCTGTTGATCTCTGGTGTCATGTTGGCAGCATCTGAATTCACAAAATGTGAAAGATGTTAAAAGAGTAGTTCGCCCCCAAAATGACTTTTTTTCTATGGAGACTTGAGTTCAATAATATTTTTTTGGTTTTAGTGGCATTCCTAAGACAACACAATGTGATTACAATAAATGTATTTACCCCCATTGATTTCGGATGGGGACCCAAATGCATTTGGGTCCCCGTCCGGAATCAATGGGGGTACTTTTACTATAATCAAACTTTTATCTTAGGAATGAGAAATGACCAAAAAGTATTATTGAACTCAACTGTCTTCACGGTAATCAATAGAAAAAAGTAATTTTGGGGGTGAACTACTCCTTTAGCGAAAACAAAATATTCAGGTATTTACCTCCTTGGCCTACTGGCAGCATGCACAAGAAATAAAAGATTGGCCCAGACAGAGGTTTGCGAACGTACTTCTACATCTCGCCCCCTAGTTGCCACGCTGTAAAAAGAGATGGGAAATCCCACCCTGCTGAGTATGATATATCAGTGGTTCTTAAAGGGATATTTAACCTTTGGTCATTTCATCGTCTAATCAGGCTTTTGGGAGCACCCAGGACAGTTTTTAAGTCCTTGATTCAGTATTTAGATTTGATTATATCAGACACGCCCCTTCCCAAAGAAAATCTTTGTAAATTCCACGTATCTGGAGGGAAGTGTGAGTCACACCACTCACCAGAACCAAGGACGGGTGTTTTCATTCAATCTATCATGGTTAAAATGTTGGAAGTTACAATGGGTTTGTATAGGAAGGGGGCGTGCCTGATAAAAGGAAATATCAAATATTTAAATACTGAATCAAGCAACTTAAAAACTGTCCCAGGTGTTCCCAAAAGCCTGAGTAGACGATAATATGACCAAAAGTTTTTTTTAAAAAGTGAAATATCCCTTTAAATAGTTTAATGTCTTGGACCCTCAAAATTATTATGTATTTGACCGCGGACAGCCATTCGAAAAGATTTGGGTTTCTATACATTTCTAAATGTTCCCATATTTTTTCAAATCTTTTTCATACTTCAAAAACAATCTAAAAAGTACACACATTTTCACAAATGTTCAGCTTGTTAGCTTGTACATAGGCTATTTTTGAATAGCCAAAGTATAAAATAGGGTTAATGTGATTACAATTAATGTGATTACTATATAAACTCATTTAGCTGGGGTGTTGTGATGTAAGACCAAGTAGGCTGCCCAGTGTATATGGTAGATGGGACCTACAGTATGTGCTTCTTGAGAGTGATGCTAAATCTTTGGGTCACTGAGGAAAATACCTAGCTGTGCTCAACTTTATGCATGATCACTTATTTTTTTTTTTTTATTATAAAACAAGAAGGAACAGCCTGCAGTCGATTACTGTGATCCAGATCCACTCACTTTTTATTGCGACTTATAGGGTTTGATAGGGAGCATTTACTATCAAACCCGGCAGCTCCTGAGCGTCAGTGAGTCAGTAGGTAGGTAGATAACGCCTCAATGTCTATAGCTCAGCAATGTGATGTCACAACAGGTCAGCTATTTGAAATAGCTGATCTGTTGTGAAGTTGTGACATCACATTGTTGACTCAATAACAAGGCAGCTTATCGCCTCAATGTCTATAGCTGACCTGTTAAAACATTAAATATAATTTATTGCTCTCTCCCTCCATACTGTTGATTACATTTCCCATTTGATGATGATAACTGATCAAAGTACATGTACATGTGTAGGCTCTGACGAGCCTGCAATCATTCTAAGAAGTAGCCACTAGTTTTAGTGCGGCTGTAGAAAACATAATTTATGAGTGTCTCAGTGTAAACTAAGTCTTTTGTATGACAGAAGAACCCTTGATAAACACATTAGGCTCCCTTCCAAGGCATATAAAGATGCTCATCAACCAAATTGTAAAGCATATTGTATCTGTCGGATGGAAACCTACAGTATATGTTGCACAACCTGTTATAGGGTAAACTAAACATACAGTATGTCCAAAACTTTGGTTTTGGTTAGTAAATTTGGTTACTTTTCAGGATTAAAAATTGCAGATCCACAAACTCAAAACTTGTGAGCTTGCAGATCTGCTAATTTTGATGCTTTTTCGTAGTACTAGTACCAGTAAGACTCCCTAATCGGGAGATAAGCGACCGTTGGTCGCTTATCTCCACAAATAGGCCAAAAGTTTGTTTTACCAATTATTACACTCTATGTGAACATTTACATCAACAAATCCCAAGTACTATGCAGAACGACCCATTTCAAGTTTTTAATGCACAACAATATTTAGAAAATAGGTCTACAAGCTGACAGTCCTCGTCCCTTATATTCCCATAGGTTATATGGAGATCTCAGTGTTTGTCAGTCCTTGTTCATTTATGCCCATATATGGACATCTCTATATCTACTGTAACAGTCCTTGTCCCTTTATGCCCATATATGGAGATCTCTTAACTGTAAGTCCTTGTCCCTTTTATGCCCATATATGGATATTCCTGATGTCATCAGTATATGAACATATATGGGCTTTCTGATATGCCCATATATGGAGATCTCTTAACTGTAAGCCCTTGTCCCTTTTATGCCCATATATGGATATCCCTGATGTCATCCGTATATGCCCATATATGGGCTTTCTAATATGCCCATATATGGAGATCTCTGTATCTCCATATATGGGTATAAAAGGATACTTCAGGTCTGACATCAGGTTTGTTTATATTGGGTTGCTAGGTTTGACATCACAAACTCTATGGGCCATCTGACCTAGAAATCTATATTTGGGCATAGATGACTCATCGTGACCTCATCACACGTCGACCGCACGTGTGACGTGCGGTCGACCGCACGTGTGACCGACGGACGGCCGGTGGAGGTTTTCATACTAAACTGCGACCTTACGGTCGCAACTAGGGCAAACATTTACGAAAAAACAAAAAGTTAAAATATGGAGGTTTCTACCCGACAGCAATCATGTGCCTACAGTAGGACTACGTCCAAACGATAACCCAACTAGAAGCAGTGCTCTTCCAAGCACAGGTCTCCGCCAGGTAAGGTATATTATTGTGGCCTCCTGGTGGCGCTATAATAGGCCAATGTGAAAAGGATGCCATGTCTTCCCTAGCAACCAACTGTTTACCCTAGCAACCAACTGTTTACCATAGCAACCATGTTTTTTTACCCTAGCAACCAACTGTTTACCATAGCAACCAGATACGCAGAGCAGGGATCTCCATATATGGGCATAAACAGGTGACATCACACTGATGTCAGATACTCAGAGCAGGGATTTCT
Source organism: Nannobrachium achirus (assembly GCF_963921795.1). NCBI lineage: Eukaryota > Metazoa > Chordata > Actinopteri > Myctophiformes > Myctophidae > Nannobrachium > Nannobrachium achirus. The sequence goes on from NC_137829.1 coordinate 26,516,598, forward strand.
CCATAATATATGGGCATAAAAGGGATTCTGTTAGGGATCTCCATATATGGGCATAAAAGGGATTCTGTTAGGGATCTCCATATATGGGCATACAAGGGATTCTGTTAGGGATCTCCATATATGGGCATAAAAGGGATTCTGTTAGGGATCTCCATATATGGGCATAAAAGGGATTCTGTTAGGGATCTCCATATATGGGCATAAAAGGGATTCTGTTAGGGATCTCCATATATGGGCATAAAAGGGATTCTATTAGGGATCTCCATATATGGGCATAAAAGGGATTCTGTTAGGGATCTCCATATATGGGCATAAAAGGGATTCTGTTAGCTGTTAGTGATCTCCATATATGGGCATAAAAGGGATGCTGTTAGGGATCTCCATATATGGGCATAAAAGGGATTCTGTTAGGGATCTCCATATATGGGCATTAAAGGGATTCTGTTAGGGATCTCCATATATGGGCATAAAAGGGAGTGTATCCCAGATGATGCCCTGTTAGGAGATCCACACTAACAGAATCCATATATGGTCCTACCGACAGCTGCTATAAGCCAACCCTGGCGATAAGGTCTGAGTCGAAGAAATGCTTCTTTCCTGGCAAGAATTGCCCCTTTATACTGTAGGGCTCGTTTGTGTATTGTATGACATCACGCCACATCATCGGCTGAGGACTGTGTGATGTCATCATATCTCCATATATGGAGACATAAGTTGCTCATGCCCAAATATGGGCTGGTGAGGTCAGACTTAGTGTGATGCGTAGGTTATCTCCATATATGGAGATTCAACTTCAATGAGTAACCATGGCAAACTGTCAACTGCCCGTATGTCTTGATAATTGGTAAAACAAACTTTTGGCCTATTTGTGGAGATAAGCGACCAACGGTCGCTTATCTCCCGATTAGGGAGTCTTACTGGTATAAAAAAGTGTTTTACATAGGTCGGCCTACTGGTGGCGCTATAAAAGGCAGATGTGAAAAATGCAGGGCAAAGGTTTTTCCTTGGCCTCTAGGGAGTGTTTCATACGTTTTACACTGATCGGTTGAGTTATAGGTAAAAACACAAATTGGCCTGTTATAGCCCCACCATGAGGCTAATTTGAACAAATGTAATTGTCATTTCTTCCTCTGCCTACTGTGAATGTGCGTGCAAAATTTCACCAAAATTGCACACTGCATTCATGATTTGAGGCAGGAGTTTGCAGGATTAGCCAATCGGGATGGAATATGGAAAATCGGACAGATTCATGTTGATAACATGACTGTAGAGATACTGTATACCAATGTTCGTGATTTTTGGAAAACGTACTGTCAAAAATTGGCCTCATAGTGGCGTTAGAACAGGCCCATGTGAAAAATGTGGGGCAGGGGTTCTGAATTGGCATCCAGGGATTGTGTGTGCACAGTTTGGCTGCGACCGGGCCAACAGTGCCGGAGATTAGCTGGTAACAGATGGACGGACAGGGTGCAAAACATAGTCTCCCCATGCCTTCGGCCTGACGGCGACAGTAAGTGCAACAGTACTAGTGTCAGAGTGCAGCAGAGAGCAGTACTCACATTGTCACTTCACTGCCATCATTTGGTGAAAGAAGTGGTGTCCATTAATTTCAAGGTGTGTGTGTGTGTGTGTGTGTGTGTGTGTGTGTGTGTGTGTGTGTGTGTGTGTGTGTGTCTGTGTGTCTGTCTGTCTGTCTGTCTGTCTGTCTGTCTGTCTGTCTGTGTGTGTGTGTGTGTGTGTGTGTGTGTGTGTGTGTGTGTGTGTGTGTGCGCGCGCTCACATGTGCGCGTGTGTGCATGCATGTACATTTCAAGGCTGCTCAACAGCACCTCTCTGGTCACCCAGCGGTATTGCAGGCCAAGCTCCAGGCTACAGACACACACACATAGACACATAGCTACACACACGGTCATGCTAAGGAGACGGTGTGACCACCACTCAATAAAACTCTATAACTCTCTGCGATTGAATTTTGTATTCTGTAAATAAATACGTTATAATGCCAAAGCCAATGTGCAGTAACAACGCAAATAATTTAACTGATAAAAGGATTTAAACATGTTGAGGTAATTGTTGTGTATTCTAAATCACAGGCTAATTGTGTATACTTATATGGTGTGTTAATAGTATAATTATTTGCAAGATTACCTTAGATAAGGGCTGCTAGGAGTAGTTCATAATAATTGTCTCCACCAGGTAACCTCGCCCACCAGGCATTCTGAGAGAAAGCCTGGTGTTTGTTCTCAACGGCCCGTTTGGTTTCCGCCCAACGCGGAAACCACTATAAGAAGCGGCGTCGCTCTGATTTGGTTCCCTCCGTTTGTTTCCCCAATCCCTTTTAAAATGCTCGAGTAGCCTAGTGTAGTCTTGCCAGTCGCTACGAGTTGGACTAAAAAAGATGCATATACCAAACAAATTTTTCAAAAGCAAAACTACTCCGCATCAAGGAGTTTATTAGGTAGGCCTTAAAAGTATGTCCTTGAGTACAGGGGAATTATTTTGGGTTAAAACTGTTTCCGGTGGATAGTTCCGGCCAAATTGTAGTCCTTTGAGTACTACAACATGACGTTTTGTGGTTTCCGCTCCAGACCGGTTACAAGTCCGAAAAGTGAAGTGATCCCAGACTAAGCCGAAGGCATGGGGGAGAGTATGTTTTTGTGCCTGTCCGTCCGTGCTTGCGTCCATGCGTGCGTGCATACGTCCGTGTGTCCTCCAGTTTGTTACCAGCTAATCTCCCGCGCCGTTGGCCCGGTTGCTGCCAAAATGAGCACATACACTCCCTGGATGCCAATTCAGAACCTCTGCCCCACATTTTTTCAAATGGCCCTGTTCTAGCGCCACCATGAGGCCGATGTTTGCAAAACACATTTCTTTACACTACTCTTAGAGATTTTGTCCACAAATCCTACAAATCGGTAGAGTATCTCTACAGAGTATCTCTACCGTCACGTGATCAACATGGATCGGTCCGATTTTCCATATTTCCATATTCCATCCTGCTTGGCTACAATTGGCTTCCAAAGTTTGCACGATTGCTCCGTTTTTAACAAAATGCCTCAAATCATGAACACAGTGTGCAATCCGGGTGAAATTGGGCACGCACGTTCCCACTAGGCAGAGGAAGAAATGCCACTTCAAATTTCTCAAATCAGCCTCATGGTGGCGCTATAACAGGGCAATTTGTGTTTTTACCTTTAACTCCACTGATAAGTGGAAAACTTTGTATGCACACTCCCTAGAGGCTATAAGGATAAACCTTTACCCTGCATTTTTTACATTTGCCTTTTATAGCGCCACCAGGAGGTGGAGCGGCGTAGCTCTTGAAACATGACAAATCGTTCAATTTTGCGATACAAGCGCCAAACTTGGTAGATATGTTGATTGATATATTAGAAACAAATCTGGATATCGGGCCATCAAAAATTGTGATTTTTCATAATGGCCGCTAGCGGTTTGTTAAACCTTCCTAAATCCCCCTCTAGGAGCGACAGTCTTAGTGATAGGAAGCTGAAATGTTGCATGCTGTGTGTGCATGTTCATGTCAATTGGTTAAAAGGGGGTGTGGCAATGGGAGTGGCCTATCATAAAAAGGTGCATAACTTTGATATAGATGCACAGATTTGCACAAAATGTTGTAGAAAGGTTGGTCACGACCCAAATAACAGCTGAGTAACTGTTCACACCATCTTCCAAAAAAGGGGTTTGTCATTAGGACCAGTGTAATACCAGTGTAGTACCAGTACAAAACCAGAAGCTCCCTGTGGTCCAAACACCCAGAGGTCGTAGCGGCACGGGGCAGGGTGGAGGAAGCATGGCTTGGCTTTGCATCTGAGCCTACGGTGGAGAGACGTGGGATACTGAGGCCAAACAGCTTCTCTTCAGTACCTATGATAACATCAAGGGGGAGGAACTGATGGAGAGGGTGCAGAGAGTCCAGGCAGCGCATGGTGAGAGGCAGTATGGAGAAACGAGGACGAGGACCAAGGAAGAGGACCAAGGAGGGACAGGTTGAGGGACACACCAGTGAGGAGAGGGTAGCGACCTGGTTCAACCACTTCCGAGGGCTGCTGGGCACAACATCAGATGGAGAGGAGGAAGATATACCATCATTCCTCCAGGACCTCAACATCAAGGATGATCCCTTCATGGTCACTGAGTTTGCCATGGTGAAAAACACTCTGAGAGAGGGTAAGAGTGCTGTGCCGGACGGCATACCCCCAGAGGTCGTAAAGAACTGACCACATCATCCTACAGTTCTGTAACCTTGCCCTGCTAGGCAACTACCGAGGCATCAGCCTGACCTGTATTGCAGCAAAGGTCTACAACCGGATGATACTAAACCGGATTCGGCATGCCATCGACCCTCACCCGAGGAAAACCAAAATGGCTTTCGAGAGGAGAGAACCACATTATCCCAGATCTTGGCCCTGAGGAGTTGAATTGAGGAGGTGAAGAAGAACAACCTGATGGCTGTATTGTGCTTTTGGTCCTCTTCCTTGGTCCTCGTCCTCGTCCAGGCTTCTCCATACTGCCTCTCACCATGCGCTGCCTGGACTCTCTGCACCCTCTCCATCAGTTCCTCCCCCTTGATGTTATCATAGGTACTGAAGAGAAGCTGTTTGGCCTCGTTCAGTATCCCACGTCTCTCCACAGTAGGCTCACATGCAAAGCCAAGCCATGCTTCCTCCACCCTGCCCCGTGCCGCTACGACCTCTGGGTGTTTGGACCACAGGGAGCTTCTGGTTTTGTACTGGTACTACACTGGTATTACACTGGTCCTAATGACAAACCCCTTTTTTGGAAGATGGTGTGAACAGTTACTCAGATGTTATTTGGGTCGTGACCAACCTTTCCACAACATTTTGTGCAAATCTGTGCATCTATATCAAAGTTATGCACCTTTTTATGATAGGCCACTCCCATTACCACACCCCCTTTTAACCAATTGACATGAACATGCACACACAGCATGCAACATTTCAGCTTCCTATCACTAAAACTGTCGCTCCTAGAGGGTGATTTAGGAAGGTTTAACAAACCGCTAGCGGTTTTTGATGGCCCGATATCCAGATTTGTTTCTAAAATATCAATCAACATATCTACCAAGTTTGGCGCTTGTATCGCAAAATTGAACGATTTTATAGCCACGCCGCCCTACTAAAACACATTCTTTGCTATTACTCCATCAGATTTTCTCCAACAATCATGCAAATCAGTACACAGTATCTCATAGTCATGTGATAAAGTCTGATCTATCTGATATGTCATATTCCATCGTAATTGGCGCAGCTTGTGATTACCGTGAAATTTGCCACACAAATTTCCACTATGTCAAGGAACAAATGCTTCCCTTTTCACATTGGCCTGTTATAGCGCCACCAGCAGGTAGACTTTAGCTAAACACATTTTTGGAACACAATGCCTCAAATCATGCATGCAGCGTCTGACTGCCATGAAAGGTCTAAGATTGGCGAAGAACACATGCCACCCTTTTTACATTGGCCTATTATAGCAGGACGCCTGGCCTGGTGGAGACCTGTGCTCGGAAGAGCACTGCTTCTAGTTTGTACTTTTGTTCAGTGTTAATTAACTGTATCTGCATCGTGAGCCTGGGGGCGTGACTGTTTATACCCAAACCTGTGATAGATCAGCTCCTCACCATAAGATTTAGTAATATTGACTCAAAAATATTTTGAGGCTCAGAGATGTCAATATTGTCTATGAAGTTAGCTATAATATAGTGAACAGGAATAAAATAGTGAACAGGAGAATTAATGATCTATAGTTGTACAAAATCCAACACTGTTGTAATATCCTGATTACTAAGTTGTTCAGACGTGCATACCTAACAAAACTAAAATATTTCAGCTCATATAAGGTAATGCATCCTCACAACTCACCTTCCAAAATCTTTCACCTGCTGCAGAATCCTCAAAATAACCCTCAAACCTACATGGATCCTTCTTGACACCCTCAGTGTCTACAAAGAATCATTTTTAATCAGAGTGTAGATGGCCTTCAAGCAGCTAGTCCAATAATCCACAATAGGAGTAGGCAGACAGTTCCCTGATACAGCTGGAAATCATCCTGCAATAATGCACTATACATCCTTTATCTCGGAAAGATTTAAAGGACATTAGCATTCCTGCAATTGATTTTTCAACAAATCTATAATAACACTGATCTTTGTGCTGCTGGTGAGCAGAGCAGTTGGGAGTGGGCTAAGAAGTGCTGATGCTTGCAGTACTGTATCATTATTCTTTATCCTGACTTTTCAGCTAAGTCTGTAACACCTCTATATTGAAACACCCGATTGGATGTCATATGTTTAAGAGCATGTGCTCTCTGCAGACAATTTATCGCGCTAAAACTTGTGTTGCTCTTGTGTTGGTCTCTCGACAAGGGCAGAAATGATCACTTACATTTCCTGGGCAAGTGGGGTAAATTGTGTCTTTCTTCAGTAAGTATTTATTAGGAAATCCAATATTAAATGGATTCTAAGGTAAAGAAAAATAGATATACACTGTAAAGTAATCATTTAACTTATGGGTCCATCTTCGCACACACAGATTTAAATGAAATGAAAACATTTGACAGTGTACAGTAGATTCTCAACACTGCCATGCATCCTCTCCTTCCAGACCTCTCTCCTTCTTCTTCTGATCAACATCAGGAGAGCCAGCCACAGTGCTTGTGTGAGCCGTAGCGTGGATGACAGGGGTAGTCGTGCGATGATTGGTTTACAGACGAGTGCTTCCTCTAGACTCTTCAAGGTCACTAAAGACTGAAAATCAAAGGGCTTAGTTAGGACTCTTCAGTGATAGCTGCCGAGAAAAAGAGACTACGATGAGCTGACCACCATGACGGAATGACCACTGTTATCTCCATGCATGTCTTATGACATCTAATAAAGATGTGCTCGTGAAAATTCACAAACAGACAGAAGGTTGTAAAGGATGGCATATGGAGAGGAACTTTGATAGACAGACATTGCATGGTAAACACACTATTGCAAATTAAGAGCATGGTGCGTTTTGAGCTATTTCAGTCAAACCATAGTCATGGTCCAGTGCACAATGAGCAATTAAATATGATTAATTTAATATGCACATCTTAATGTTAATTTAAAAAGACATAATTCTGACAATAATGTCAGCCTTTGATACAAAAAGCAGTGTGTGACACCTGAACAGTTTTATATACATATGTTGAGGCTGTAAAAGCTTGGTTGGATCATAAGAAAACCAACCATATACAGTATACCTGTGTTTTGAGAAATGATTGGCTGCGATGGTTTCACAGAATAAGCAAAATCCTCACAAAACATGAAATTATCTAAGCTTGAAATGATCAACTAAATGAATGATTATATTTAAGAACACTCCTATAGAGTTAGAGTAACACAATCCAAATAAGCTACTTTGTATTCAAAGCAAAGTCAATATGACATGAGCCTGCTTACATATAAGACATGTTTACTTAATACGCATTAGCACTCATATGGAACGCAGTTGATGTTTATGGGGCACATATGGTTGGATTTTATTGTGTTCAATCAAACTGCTCTAAACTAGGATTAACTTTTGAAGGGGGCAATCCATTATCAAATAGCTTCCCCATAGAGGCCCTTCACCACAGGTTCCTGCAAATTGTCACTGTCGGGTAGAAACCTTGTATCTCCATTTCAACTTCTTCCTACTTCGTCATACTGCCGTGTCACACAAAAGTAACAAATATCAGATCTACAAGCTCACAACGGGTCGCGATGTCGATGTGGCACGTTGTGACCTTGTAGATCTGGTATTTTTGCAATTTTTTAAATGCTTTTAAGTGAAAGTTAAGGCGGTTAAGTGTGACAGGACCCACTGGAACACAGTTTATTGTTTTCTTCATTTTCCTGAAAAGTCAGAGTTTTGGACATACAAGGTTTTCATCCGACAGCGACAGAATTTATCCTTAGTAATGCTCATGGATCAGGGTGTCAAATATTAGCCTGTCAGGACAATATTTAGTGTCAGAGCCCTTCCTGCTTTTAATGGCTTGACCTACATCCCAGTTCAGAGAGCTAATAAAGGCAGTCTGGTGTGGGTCCTGGAACTGCACAATGTCAGTCGCAGATGCCCAACTCAGCAAGTTCCGGAATGCTCAATTAGCTGGTTTTATAGGGCCTATTAATATGCATTAACTTTCTTTCCCATATCAGGCAAACAGTCAACACCAGCAGCCAGTCGGCCATGTAACACTTTTTTTCATCATAATATTTGGCATCAGAATGAAACCTAGAAAGCTACAAAACAAAACAAAAATCTAACTGAATAACATAAATGCCAAGACAATTGTGTGAAAATACCATAACTTGAATATAACAGTAAAATCCTTGATGTTAATTTATCAATTTGCAACTCCGAGACTGTATACTGTATGTGTAACCAAATCGGGTCATTTTGGTCACATTTGTAAACTCTTTGTAAAGAGTTAAATTAACACAAGATTTTACTGTGTAGAATAACTAAACAATAAACATGCCATGCACACAACACAACACACGCACTCATGCATACATACATGTACAGCACAGGAGATTTTGGCTTTACATGAAGATCAGTACGTTTACTTATAATCTCCCAGCCTGCCTCCATATACCCGTCCTGAATCAAGAGAACAGCTTACTACAGAAGCCTACACAATCTGGTACTACTCCTCCCACACAATAAACCAATCTGGCACAGAGCAAGCGGAATCAATCATGGCGCTTTATTATCCTGTCACTAGCCTGCTTCCTGCAAGTGTGTTTACCCCGTCCATGGCCCTCCGATTGTGGCTGTTCAGCGTACATTAAGACAGACATAATTGAGATTGTGGGCGGCCGAAAGTGCAGGGCTCAACCTGTTGTCGTTAATCTGTCATATTGTCGAGAGTCGCAGCAGTGGTGACCTATAGGTGGCCCCACCTTGAAGGCACTGCTGATGGCTCTTTGCTGTGTGTGTGGCAGAGGGCCTCACCTATTTTAACGTTATTGGTTGGCCACCAGGAGAGAACTCCCAGAAAGTGATCTATCACCTGCAGCCAAACACCCGAGTTCAATTTGCTCGCCGAGGTCCTAATCTCCTAACAAGTGTCGTCTGTTAGTAACTTTATGATGTAGATGTACTCTCTCACAACTCATCACTTTGAAATTATCCGCTGGTATTCATCGTTTGATTGATTAACCATTAGACACGAGTTTTCTTACTTGAAAGTATTATCATGAACAATTAGTTGAATAACTAACAGCAACTAAAAGTCATGCCCAGCATAATCAAAACTTAAGATTGCTTCTTGTAATATACAGAATTATATAAGCAATGAATTTCAACTAATTGGTAACCTTTCAAACAGCAGCAATCTCTCTTCAAATTGGATTACTGATGGCTGTGCAGAAAATTCCCCTTCACTTTGTATAAATTAAAGCCCTGGAAAAGCATTTACAAAATAACAAGAAATAAATGAATGAAATCGTACTGTTGGAAAAGGTGCTTTTTACAATCACACAACATATTAGAAATAATAGCTAAATCTAGCCTCAGCGGCCCATTATTAATTACATGGCAAATAGGACCTGTCTGTTCTCATACAGAGTTATTGTGGCGGCAAGAGATCACCAAAGAAAATTAAACCACAATCAAAGTACATTTCTATCATCATAATTTCTGATTGTCAGGATCACCTCTTCCAGGGTAGCACAGATTGGTGCAACAAATCTTAGTTTTTATTAAGTGTCTCAATTTGTTGCCATTCATATTTCATGTTTATGATGCATTACAGCAGTCCTATACATGTACCCCGTATCCTCGCTATTTCTGATACACAACGTGATTTATTAGACGTGGAAATATGCGAATGCCGCCATGAGAATGAATTTCACTGATAGTGCAGAGACGGAGAAGATTCAAACCAAGACTAATCCTCTAGGATCCTCTATGCAGCACAGCACTATGTGTTTACACCATGCACACCATACTAGCTAACTGGAGCGCCTGCTTCCTTTTTATCACAACATTTACACCCGTTATCAAGGTTGGATTTTGCACATACAAAAAAAAAGAAAAGAAAAAAGAGCATCACAGAGCAATCAGTTTAATCTCAAAGTGGATATGAGTATCTGGCCGCGTATCTTTAGAACGTGTCTTCTTTTATAGCCGGGCGTTATATTGGCCCAGAGACTCATAAGTTATGAAATGTCAGGATTCTATGCATTCTAATTGAGTGCAGAGCAGTTAATGGCTGTGGAAATTCAGCCGCTTGACGTGCTATTCCCCAGTGTGTCGTTTCACAGCCAAGCCCATGAGCCTCAATTAAATGGCAAAATGGGCCCATTCTCGACAATAACAACAATAAAAACACTAGCCTACATGGCAATAATATCAGGTCTCACCTTGAATCAACAATGGTCACAGCTTGCAAATGGCTAAACGGAGACATTGTGACAAATTTAGAGACCTGAAATCCACCGGGCGATACATGTAGAGAAAAAGACAGGGAATATTCAGGTTCTTGCTATCCTCATCCACATATAAATACATGCAATAAACTGCAGGTCAGCTCATATTAGAGTCAATGAGGAGACAGTATAATTATCCCAAATTCAAATGGACTTATGGCAGCTAGAAGTTGGTCACTGCACTGTAATTACCCACAGGGCCAAGCATAACTTTTCTATAATAAGTCTGAGACTATTTTTGTGGGTCACTCAGGCCTAGTTTTTCATCAAACTAGATCAAGTCCCATAGAATATTCTCAAAAAATTCAAAGTTAGCTGTGTGTTACAGAGTAAAACTTTTTATAATCAATGAACAATAATAGCTATAGTATTTCCCATTTTCAGTAGCAGAAACCATTGGCTGGTGACCGTACATTTGCAAAATGCCCGCCAATCTATAAATACACATGGAGCATGTCCTATTAAATCCCGTGATATGGCGAGAGGCTAAATATTGAACCAATTTTGATTGAGGTAGTTTTTTTCCACACCCTGTCTTATTGTTTTTACGACTCCTCGACTTTAACCCCTTTACTGCTTCACTGATTTCATGCAAGAAAGAATAGCTTTCCAATAATTCAATTTATGCTTGGGCATAAATGGAATTCAAAGGACAATGCTGTTGTTGCCAGTGAAGGAGGAGAATGCTTCTGGCCCAATCAACAGATTTTTTACCAGAGGAAAGAGAGAATATATATTTTACAGCTGCTTCACATTCCCATTAAAATGAGGAAGCATCATTTCCAAGTGTGGGTTACAAGAGAAATACAGGGAGAAACAGATGGTGGAATGAAAACTCTCATATGACGACACTATGCAATGGTCTGGCACTTGTAACACTGCAAGGCCATTGAAGAAATCTTACCTGTAGCTATACATCACTAGATGTGATATGTAGATGTCTAATATAATCTATAAATATGTGTTCAAGGCTAGATCTGATCAGCATCATCAAGTTATTACAGGGCCATTCCTGAAAATATGGTCACATCTCATCCATCATTTATTGCTGATGCCAGACCTTGGAAATGTATGATGTGAAGTAGAAGAGAAGGGATATTTTAAAAACACACACAAGCACAGAAATGAAGAAACACGCTGTGTTTTCATCCAGCCCTCTCTGTCAATCACAGCAATAATAGGAACTAACTCATTCAAATTTTGTGAAAATGAATGATGTTTTCCCTCCAATTCTCAATTTGGATGTGGCAACTAAGGCCATGATGAATGTCTGAATAGTCCATCCCCTTTCTCTCATTCCTACTAACCTTTCCTGACAGCTTAGATATTGCCTACCTGGTAATTTGCTCTACAATAATTGTTACTGTGAGATTTCCCCCCAGCTTTTAACAAGGATTCTTAACACCCTCTGTAGGTGACAAAATGCAATTACAAACATGAAGTGCCCCATCGTGACTGGTCATCAGCAGCTGCCACCACCGCTGCTCCCCGACCCCGACTGGCTCCGTTAATGGAAAAAAGGAGACTCAGACAGTTTCGCCAAACATTTGCACGGAATAAAACTTTAATTAAGAGATATGAAGCTGTTCTATTGATTAACAACATCAGTGATTAAAGTGTACGGCTGATTTCTTTTTTTTTCTTTTTTTCTAGCTTGCTGTTTTGTTTCCCCTCAGAGATCATTTATTGTCGCGCCCCCCGTTTATTGATAAGTGTATTTGATGAATGCAGATGCGGCTGTTTGGAGAGCGGAGCTTCGCTGATGGAGCGATCATATTGTGCGAAACACCAGACACAGGCAGGAACAGCTGTTGCGGCTCTGTCCACCGGGATGGCATGTTTCACAGCCACCCCGGGCGCACACGCAGGCGCTTTGCAGTAAAGCTTCCAACCAACACATTCACCGTGCCCTAACAACTCTATGAATTTTATGACACATCACGAGAGCTCTCTGATCTCTGTCCAGCACTAAAACCTTAATTATTGAACTAATTGCTACGGCTACACGTTCATTTCCCCGGTAATCCTTTCTGGTGATTATACTTTGTGTTCAATAGCAGGCTCATCCTTTAATTAAAAGGATTATTAACCTTTAAAATGGAGCCATGTGGGATTAAACCCTCAAATGTTATGTGTCAAAAGCATACTTTAGAAAACAAGCTGCAAATGTGAGGTATAACAGGCATTAATTCAATCATAATCAGGAGGCTCTGGGGTGGTCAGATGGCTCATCATCACTATGCTACAGTCCATGCCGGACTTCTTGAGAAGTTGATAAACAACAGCTATAAACAATCAGGCAAATATCTCCCAACAGTCAAGGCTATGCTGATACATAAATGATCTCCATGCAAACTATCAGTGTGAATAGATGGATCATAATGCATATTTGGCCCATGGACAATTTAAGCTTGGTGAGAACAAGGTGAGAGGTTCCTATGTCAATGGTAAAGACCTAATTATATAGACAGTGAAGTCTTTGCTCCGGCAAGCCTTCAAGGCCTTTCACCTCTGGAGCATGAGTTCAAAGTCAACCAAAGAGTAGGAGATGTTGAATTAAAAAGATGTGTATGGACAAGAGAGGGGAGAATGGGAGTCACATCATTGATCTACTACTGTACAAGGGGCCCACATTAACACCTGCGTAAAGTACAGTAAAGAGGAAGAATATGTGATTGTAATCAAATGAAACATTACATTGATGTTATATTTCTTTCCCTGATTCCCCTTCCTTGATGCTGCCAATAAGCTGAACATGAACCATTTTATTATTCAAGGGACCAAGATGCTGAAGCCCCACAGCTGAGTCAAGCTGTTATTGGATTGTATTTAAGAGTTGTTTGCCCATGCCAAAGCCACACTGCATTATCCAGAGCAAGGCTTCATTTGAATGTCCTAATTAGTTAATTAGTTGGTGGTTAAGGATGATATGAGCATCTCATCAATCTCTCTACCTCTAAAAATAAACACCCCCAGGATCGTTGTGGTGAGTCATTAGAATACTGATGACTGTGGGAAGTGTCTGTGACTGTGAGGATGAGGGGGTCTGCTTGTGACACTCCAGAGCTCCACAGAGAGACCACCAAACATTTCACTGAGCATTGTACGGATGACAAACCAAGCGTGATGCAATAAGCTTGCAAAAACTGAAAAACGACAATGAATATTGAGTTCCATTAATGCTTTCCCATGCATGTCCTCCGGAATCTATTTACTTTATTTATATACTTGAGAGAAGGACAAACACAAACAATGAGAGAAACCAATGACTGGGAGATTAAAACATACATTTTATTATACCAAATTATGTAAATTCTGTAATTCAAATAACGTTAATTGTAAGTTAGTGCTGCTAGTGAATTTGTTGTTTGTTTGTCTTAACGTACCGTGGTCATCTGTAAAGCACCGTCCTCTTTCATTGTCACGTGGAGTTCCACAAGGCAATTATTATTTGACTTTGTAACTACAGCGGGACACAGAGTTTGTGCTGCAATTCGGTTGCAGAGTATGCAGAGTAAGTGAAGGCAAGAGGAAGGAGAGAGAACGGCGGAGTGGAGGAGAGATTAGGTTAAAAATAGTTAGCGTGTGGCAGAATATGATTGAGTTTCCAGGGCTCTGAAAATTCACTCTAATTATTCAATGGTATTCCTCTGTCATCCTTCCCTATATGTGAGCCTGTGCTCGGAAGTACAAGTGACTCCAGCTAATATACATAATTCCGCTGCTTAATTGGCACGGATCGGGTGAAAGTGGGCTAGGGAAACTCCTTGGAGACTAATAGGGGCACATATCATTGGCTCCATCAGAACAGTAGTCCCATAGGTGATAGAAGTCAGCAAATATTTCATGAGCTGTACTATCAAAGTACCTCACCTCTGGAGCCCCGCACACTCTCCCTCTGAAGAACAGTTCCGAAACTGTTCTGCTGTCAGGTGTATTTATAGCACAAGGCAAGATGACTGATGCTAATGCCATGGAAATTATGCAGTGCACTATTGCTGTCATAACAATATGTTAGACTTAAACAGGAAGGTTAACTAAACTAGTCATTTAAGTTATAAGTGGGCCACTGGCATATGGCTGCTTTCAGAGATATGGATTAAGCTTTAGTCCCAGACTGATTTCAGTTAGCTTTAATAGACACGGTTTAGAACGGTCCCAGAATTAGCCCTGATGTATCTGTTTGGGCCTAAAGAATAATCTACACTTTAACTCTGAACGCTTCCTTTGCCTACACGCAGAAAAATACCTTTTATATTAAGATTTCCATGCAATAAAACCATTTTCCATACTCTCATTGCTCTACCAAACTTTTAATTTTTATAACCTATGCCCCCATAGTCTTCTTAACCCCCCCCCCTTTTTTTCTTATTCTATTTCTTTACAATGCAAAATCCTGATTTAAAACTCACATGATTTTAACTGTATTGCCTTTAGCTCCAATAAACAAATTTAAATCAGGAAAGATTATTTACTACTGTCTGTATTTAAGGCAGTAAGCTCAAACAGTTAAAAATAAAACAACATGTGCATTTTACATAAAGTATTACAGATACTTTATGTTTGAAGAGCTAGTAAAGTTTTGACAGGGCCCAGCACTGTCAAAAGCCATAATGTAAGTGTAACATGCTTGCAATGCAGCACTGCTTTAAAGGCGTATTGGTATTGTAGCTGAATTTTCACTTGGAACTTGGTAGTTTATTTTTGTATATGCTTAGTGGAGTGGCTTATCCTATACTTAGCTGAAGATATAGGCTATATAGATTGTCCCTGAAACACGTACCGAATATAGCTTGTGCAACATTTAGCCTTTGAAGCCACAGGAAATAACCATTACATTTTGTTACACACTAAATGGTAAGACCACACTATAATAAAGAGCTCACAGCATGTCAAAACAAATTGTGGCCACCGAAGGAATCAATTTTTGACATTTCACCTCCATCTAGAAAGAGTTCAGTGACCCTGGCTATCAAATTTACAGCTGTATAGAGCCTCAATCAAAGTGTTTGTCAGCAATGTGTTTAGTTGAAAGTTTTAGTGTAACACGGTGCAGATCATGACATGTGTATGGATTTAATGGACCCTTGAGCCATTCCTCAATATCTCATGTCACTCACACAGGATAAATAGCTCAGATCCTTTCCTGTTAATAACATGGGGGGGGGGGGGGGCTTGTTTTACTAAACCTTATGTCAATAAGAAATGTTGACGGTACTACCCCTCTATTCACTTTCAATGTTCTCTAACATCACAAAATTATAGAGAATGTAAAGAAATGTGTTTTTAAATAGTTCATGGTGGTAAAAATTTGTATCATTCATTCTACTACACAGCTTTTTTTATATATATATATATATTTTTTTTTTATCCCACAATTTTGTAACCCATTTTTCACCCAGTGCCTATGTAATCCTGGGCTCTGCTCTCCCTCTGCCGTGCCTGGGGAGACAACGGACTGACCTCATGCTTCCTTCTATGCGTGAGGAGTCCAAGTTGCTTCTTTTCACTTGACAGTGGAGATTTCCCTGGTTTGGACGTAGCGCATGGAAGGAACATGTTATTCCAACCAGTTCCTTTCCCCTCCATCAGGCACCCTGGCTGGCCAGGGGGAGGCATTATTGAGACCAGGATTACTGCATGTTTTTGTGAGGGTATCAACCCTAGGAGACACGGGGAGAACATGCCAACTCCACATAGGGTGTGGACGCTGATGACACGGAGGAACACGCCGCCAGTGCCCACAGCGTCCCCAGGCAGGAATCGAACCCAGGACCTTCTAGCTGTGAGGTGAAGCGCTAACCACTGCGCCACCGTGCTTTTTTAACATGATATATTCTTTTAACACATTGGTTCTCAACCTTTTCAGGCCGTGAAAATAAAAAAAAACATATTTTAACTGGGGACCTCCCAAATTGAAGGAGTTGAGTTTGTCGAGTTGAGTTTGTCACACCCATAAATATTGTGAAAATAGCAGATCTGCAATCTACAAGCATTTTCAAGATGTTTGCCACTTACTTTGGCCAATGTTGAATGTTTTTATAGTGTAGTTTGTTGAATACCCATTTTTTCTATTAAAGAGGTCTTAAAAGTCCTTAAATTGACACTTCATTGTCATCTGGGGACCCCCAAAAATGATGTGGGGGCCCCTGGGGGCCCCATGGGGACCCACAGGTTGAGAACCACTGATTTAACAGACAAGACTCCAAGAACATACGTAAAGTACTAACTAGGCGTTTTATCTGCTCGAGCAGAGGATTCCTTAAAGCAGCAGAGATGACTATCTCCATGGCAGTGGAAGAGGCCGTTCAGTTAGCCCGGGGAGAGGGATCATGAGTACAATATTGACTTTAAATTACAGCAATGGCTGCCGCTCACGCTGTCTCAGGACCACGCTGCGGATCAAACGCAAAGATCAGGCCTGGATTAGGAGAAAGCCACTGACAAGCGCCTAGCCCTCTCCCTGCCGCAGCAGAATACACACTCTCACAGCACTTCCCAAATCTCACACTAAGCTCTCCCTTGCCTCTCGAAACGTGTTATACACAGATCTTACAGCTATCTCATTTGTGTTTCAAAGCTGAACATTGATTACAAACCAAATAATCTAAACACAAGGGGGTAAAGGGGAGACTGACTGGCTTGTATGGGCGGGTTTGACATGGATGTTGGCGAGGAATTTATTCAGAGGTATAGTGAAAAAAAATGACATGCGTTTCCTCCCTGATGGCAAAGTGCTCTCGTGTTTGGTCAGGATACAACCGTGGTCCTGCAATGCTTTGTAACCAGGCTTTTATTTTCCTTTTCCTGGCAGTTAAACACAAATAACAGCATGGATGATGCACTGGGATGCATTGTCTCAGCTCAGGGAGGAGAGCAGGATATGACTGGTGTGATAAATGATCATGCCCGGTGCCTGGCGTGACAAAGGAACTGCTGCACAATCTGCATGTGCTCCATCCTTTCGCCATCATTAGGTGTAATTGGGACTCATGGTGAGGCGTGTTCTGTTTTTCTTTTTTCTTTTTCTTTTTCTTTTTTTTTCCTGCTGTGGAAGTATCCAGGAATGAGGCTGCTACTCCTAATAGGACAGGCTTAAAGTGGGGAGACATGTCCAGGCCATTGCTATCGCAATGATAGAACGTCCTGATATGGTACGCCTTGGCCTAAATGGGAGCTCAGCAGATATTTGGCTGTGTCAATTCTAGAGAACCAGAAAATCCACTGTTGGATCCGCTTGGCTGTCATGCCGAACAGCCCTGTTTGTGACATTCAGATACGGTTCACATGCAGAGGCTGTTATTGGCATATGTCTGGAGAAAGCATATAGAGTACATTGTATGTACAGTATATATAGAGTATTCCGGTTCGTTCTCAACCGTTCTTACACGTTCACCCAGAAAATAACTATAGCACCCAGCTGGGCACTGATTACAGTGTTGCTCATTAGGTATAATGGGGATGCATGTAGAATTTACAGGGTTGTGTAACGAGGTTAAAAACAGACTCATGAATCCTAGTCATCACAGAAACCCTTTTTTTGGCACCCTATTACTCATAATTAAGAGTATCGTAACAAGTTGGTGCCGTGTATGAGATGCGAAAATGTGGCAGGCGTAAAGCTGCAAGTGTACCGATAAATTAGGAAGGGTAAACGGGTTTCGTCAATGGCCCTGTTTGTAAGCCCACACAGTAAATTCCTCAGTGTTAACATATCCATTTGTAACTCAGAGTGTACAAATGTAACCAAATTTACCCATTTTTTTGGTTACATTTGTACACTATAAGTTTAATTAACAGTGAGGATTTTACTGCGAATACACCCTTTAACCACGGCAGTTCCCTCTCTGGATAAGGTCTAGCAGGAGCTGTACCACAAAGTCTTTGTCTCATGACCTCAGTCTGTATATCCTCAAAGCTCTCGCATCGTCGTTAGCATTTAGAATTAATTGCGCAGTTATCCTCAAATTAATTCCTAACTGTTTTACAACACACAGAGAGAAAAGGGCAAACCAATTATTATTCTGTTTTCACCTTACAGAGGGGGATATTATGCAAATGATCTTCTCTACATGAGAAGGAATCTGGGTTTTTTATTTTCCTCAGCAGATGCTGCCTAGACAGTCCAGTGTTCTGTGTGGGGACAGGAAGTGGGCATGCTGGGGAAGATCTGATCGCTCCACCTGGCTTCCTACTGACTCCATATCCAAGCAATAATAGAAAACACCTTGATTAATTATTTATTTCTAGAAATCTTTTTTTTTTTGCAATGCGTGCCAGACAACTAAGGTTAAAAGAATGTTCCAAGTGTTGTCTGGAACTATTTTACAACTTCTCTACACTCACAAGCTCGAGGTGTTTCTTGATGGAAGGCAAAGTCCTTTCAGCTACACAGACCAGCACAATGCTTTTTTTCTCCCTTGCATTTTCCCCAAGAACAGTATACATAACATCAAGCAGTATGCTTGATGCTGATGCTGATAAAACACACAAAATAAACCACAAAGGTGGAGTAAAAATGTGTTTTGGAGAAGGGTGCCCGGTGGCTCAGCCACAGACCATGTGCCCTTTGTGGGCCGCGAGGACCCAAGTTCAAATATACACTCTCCTATGAAAGTTATGCCGCGGGACCCAAGTTCGAATATATACTCTCATATCTAAGAAATAAAGCATATTATTATTATTACTTATTCCGCGAGAAGTTCAAATATACACTCTCCTATCTAAAAAACAAAGCATTAAAAAAAATATGTATGAGTGTGTATGTATATAAACTGTATGGGAGAAAATATATTTTTGATTGGTCAAAATATGTGTAAAAGATCTGAAAAGATATTTCAAAAGTTTATTTTTCTAATATTGCTTTGGTGAATCCTTGCATATTTCTGAATAGAAAGTTGAAATATGTCGGTTTATTTCCCTTTTGTTTCAGCTATGGGGAGAAGAGAGGCAGCCAGACAGACAGACGTGGTGGATCTGTGTGGTCACAATGGACAGGGGACATCTCACCTCCTTCTCCTGTTTCCTGAACACACTGAGTGTTTATTAAACTGAGACCTTGAGACCTCGAGAGAAGTTTAAAAAAAAAAGGAGAAAAAAAAACATGTATGGAACTCGTCTGTATGTCCCTGCTTTCGATAGTCCGTGGATACGCTATAAAACTAAAGCAGAGCAGTGACTTCAAAGTCGGAACAAACGCTAGCTTTAATGAGCTGTAATGATGAGCTAAGGTCAAAGCACTTATCATCTTTACAAATCAGGAGTAGGGGCACTCGTGAAAATCTGGTCCCGTGAGTATCCATCATCACCTCAAAAACTGCATGCAGTGGCACAGCTCCAGGTGTTCCCAGCAAATTGGGCTTTCGATGTGGAATGGATCAAACACCAGCTCAATATTCATTATTCTCTCTGACCGTGATCTGCAGCGGTTCTCTGAGTGGGTGAGGGTAATTGTGTACCTCATTGTGTGCGTGTTTGGACTGAACTTAATCATGATGTCAGCCCGCTAATAAAAGGTTATTAAAGGAACAAAGATCCAGGTTTTACATATGTTAGGCAGGGGAGGTCCCGGCAACTCCTGTCTCTGAGGTAAACATGGACCTTCATGACAAATGATGTTCACGCTGAGATCAGATAGTTAACAAGAGATCTCCTTATTAACCAGGTCTGCATAGATAATTGGCACTTGAGCCTCACATTTTAAATCTGGCCTGAGCAGTGTCATTTATCAAGAGCCCGAGCATGCTGTCAGGCCTCTATAATAAGCCTCAGTAACTGATGAATCAAGATTAGGCAGATAGATTGAGAATGAAGAAGGAGAAAATGGGCCATGGCTATATTGCGGAGAGCGTGGCTTGATATTCATAACATTAATGTGGCATTATTCCTTATAGGAGGGATCTATCCTGCATGTGTGAGATGCCATGGCGTAAAATACCTTCATTCCACAGCATCATGATGAAGAGTCCCACAGTAGATTGCAGCACTTTACTCTCATCTGCATATACGGCACGCGAGCCCTGAAACCAAAGGAAGATGGAGAGCTCATGAAATGTTAGAATGGTGGTGGAATATCCCACATAAATCCACCTCATGCTTAACTTCTTTTTGTGCAGTATCTTTGCAGATCTTCTTATTTATATAGTCTTGTGTTCAGCAGTGACTGTGGAAACAGTTTGATTACTGTATTGCGTTCATGTTAACCCTAACCCTAATTCACAAAACGATCAAGTTGTGTACTGTATGGACAGAGGCACACAATTTGCATTGGACTTTTTTTATTTATTTATTTTGATTGCCTTTGTGTATCTTTTTGTTACTATTAACATGCCCTTGGTATGGTATGAACATGTCTTTGTCCATGCATGTGTGTGTGTGTGTGTGTGTGTGTGTGTGTGTGTGTGTGTGTGTGTGTGTGTGTGTGTGTGTGTGTGTGTGTGTGTGTGTGTGTGTGTGTGTGTGTGTGTGTGTGTGTGCGTGCGTGCGTGCGTGCGTGCGTGCGTGCGTGCGTGCGTGCGTGCGTGCGTGCGTGCGTGCGTGCGTGCGTGCGTGCGTGTGTGTGTGTGCGTGTGTGTGTCTGCATGTGTGCATGTCTTACTGCGAGCACCACACACGTATGTATGCATGTGCATGTGCAGCCATATAAATGTGTGTGTGTGTGTGTGTGTGTGTGTGTGTGTGTGTGTGTGTGTGTGTGTGTGTGTGTGTGTGTGTGTGTGTGTGTGTGTGTGTGCGTGTACATGTGAGGACCCCCCCCCCCCTCACCCCCCTTTATTTCAGCAGCATATAAGTGCAGATAATTACAGATGATGGGCTGGTGATCTGCTGCAGGTATGGGAGCCACCTCAGGCCTCGGCCCAGCCTTCCACCTCCAGCATGGCCCTCTGCTCTGTCAGCCTGTGTTTGGCAGCATCTCCCCTTCCCCAGGTCTCCAGCTGTCCAGTGGGGTGCGCCAAGTCACAGCAGGACCGCCAGCCTCTCCATCTATGGCCCATCTCTTTTTCTAGCAGTGTTGGGGGGGGGGTTATCTCTCTCTCTCTCTCTCCCTCACTCTCTCTCTCTCTCTCTCCCTCTCTCTCTCTCTCAACTTGCATTACTCACTGGCAGACGGAACATGCTGCCAGCACCCAGCATGTCCGCCCACACGCCCCTGCCCTGCCGGTCAGACCTCGCGGTTGGAGGAGATGATGGAGAGAATCTGGGATCCAGGAGGGGGGTGGATCCACAGGAATCTGAGACAGACAGAGAGGCAGAGAGAGAGAAGCCCCCGAAGCTTACCTCCACATCCCACAGGCAGATCCACGGACAGCCCTTCTTGATATGGTACTCTGATAGTCTCCTCATTGTTTTTTAATTTTATTTTTTCTCTTTTGGTGGCTGGGGCTGCTCTTGATCTGAAATGACAGTTAAATTATTATTTTTTAGATTTATTCTTTGTTTAATCACTCGCTTACATTAAATTGCTTTTCTGATTTTGACGATTTCAATGAATTTGTTATCGTTTACATTAGCTCAGAAATAATAGCATTTGATCAGCTTGTTGATGCACATTGAGAGTTTAATGCTTGGGGCATACCATGAAGATATCTCTACTACTTTCGTGAAAATACACTACACCTGATGTAAAAGTGTAAGTTTGTGAAGCACCATAATTAAACTAGTACAAGTCTATTCCAGGACTACAACGACATGAATGGTTAAGAGGTTTTCAGGCGTTCGGGAAACAAAACAATGAATAAACAAATAAATACATTTGTCTCCATCTCTTAAATGGAGGTAGCCGTGAGTTTAGAACGGAGAATGTCTGTCTTACGGTACACCTACAGTAAGTAACAGTGCACATTTCAGCATACTTGAAAGGTGCCTTGGAGACACAGAAAAATAATAATAATGTGATGATGTTCAGCATGAACAGTGAGACAAATTCTCAAAAAAACAAATGATCATTCTGGGAAACAATCATGCCCAGCATAAACAAACTGGCTAATTACTGTAAGGCACAGACAGCAGTATTCTCATGCACCCACAGGGGGCTCTAGTGTACCATAGATTCTGCTGCCTGATGGTGACTTCTGTACAGCAGCCTCTGAAAGACCACATC
Source organism: Nannobrachium achirus (assembly GCF_963921795.1). Taxonomy (NCBI): domain Eukaryota; kingdom Metazoa; phylum Chordata; class Actinopteri; order Myctophiformes; family Myctophidae; genus Nannobrachium; species Nannobrachium achirus. The sequence goes on from NC_137829.1 coordinate 26,539,178, forward strand.
ACTGGCTGTGTTCAGGGCAGACCTTTTGAACTGCTGTGCCGTGCTGTTGATATAGGAATTAAGCAAAGTGATAGACATAAACTAAATATAATTGCATTTGTTACAACACAAACTAATCACTGTAAAAGAGCACAAAAGAAGATCAACTCTTCATTTAGCACTGCTGGTTGCTTCAGAAGTGCCTTAAATAGGGTGGGTGGGGGGATCACCCACAGAGTATAGGTCTGTGCCTGTATTGGGTTCTGAAGATTTTTGTCTATACTGTATGTGTCTATATGAAATTCCAAGGTGGTGAACAGTACTTGATGAGCTAGCTCTGGAGACCTCTGAATTTTAATGATGTTGGAGATGATATTGTGTGTCCTTCAGCTTGTTATACTGACACAAGCACTCCATAAATCATCATACCTAGCTATCGTAAAATCAATACCAAACTGCTACCTCAGCGCTAACCCGTAATAAGTTTTTCAGCCATCTAACAGCTTAAACTTTGCTGTAATGCCGTTCGACCTATAGGTTAAGATCAGAGCATGCTTAATTTGTTTTGTAATAGAGACTTTCTAATCCTTAATGAAGCGCCCATTAGTGAGGCTTTTGTTGGCACATTGGTGATCAGTTGGTGGAACAGCCACTGCAATTAAGTTTGAATCTTTGTCCTGGAGCAACAACAAAAAAAAGATAGAGGAAAAAAAAGAAAAACAGCCAAGCTTAAACGGTCAATAAATGTTAATCCAGTCAGAACTCATCTGTGCCTTTGAACAGGACTCACACAGGGTTTTTCTTTCCACATGTACTTGCTTTATCCTTCCCTAAGAGAGGCCATCCCTTAAGGATACTGCCACTGATCCTGAGACCCACCTACCTCTCACTAATAAGAGCCCATGTGTAAGCAATATTGTCCACATTAAGCACATTATTAAGGGGCTTTGTGTAAAACACAACCCATAAATGTATTCAGAGCGAGGGCTCTTAAAATTCCTAGAATTACCAATAAGTGCAAACCTGCTCTTTCAGGTTCACGATAATATTCAAATATAACACAACTATAATGAAGACAAAAAGTGCAAGTGGACACTCCTGCAACGTTTTGTAGTCAAACGCAAATGAAGCACTTTTGTGCTGTTATTTCCGACACGGTTTCCTTTCCAAATTTACATTTTAACTCTGTGCTTCATCCAAAAGACGCTGTAAAGACAAACACCAAAAAATACAATATGGAAAAGCATAATGTTACCTTTCGGATTGCTTTTGTTTTAGAATGATGGCTCTAACCGGGGCAAGAATTCTCAGATGCACAACATATCGTTGCTGTCGGGCCGAAACCTTGTATCTCCATATTTCGTCCATATTTGTATGACGAGTGTCACACAAAAGTATAAAAAATAGCAGATCTACAAGCTTCCAACGCCTTGCACTGATCTGCTGATCTGCTTTTTGAAAAACGTAGAAAGAAAAAATGAAAGTAATGAAGTGTGTCTGTGGGTTTTATAAATATTGAAGCAATGAAAAGTATTCACAAGAGCTTATGACTAAACAATAACTACAATGGATCCATTGGAACACACACAGGCATTCCCTGAAAAGGAACGGTTGTGGACATACAAGGTTTCCACCCAACAGCCGTGATATGTAAAAGCCTTTTGCACAAGAGAGAAGCTATTGCCACACAATTTCTGAAGCGTAAACAGCTTATGAAAGTCAAATGGAAATGTGGCATAATCTGACATGGAGAGTCGCATCTCGAAAAACATCCCCATAACAAACCACGCTGCCACACAAAAGAGACAACGGGTGCATGTTCTGCAACACTCCACAGGTGATCTGACTATGAAAACATACATCCACAAATCAGCAAATGAAATTAACCAGGTGCCTTAACATGATAACATCATATAGTGTGTGTGTAGACTGTAGGGACCGATCCCTTTGTTCTTCTCTTGGAACGAAGGAGGAGCAGATCAATACTAATAATATGCCTAGTGTCTTCCACATGCTAGCTAGACTAGGTGGTGGCACAACTTTTGACACCCCTTTCTTCCCCCTTTTAATCCTTTTCATTAGTTGTTCTGTCAATAGAGCGAATCCTCATGACAACATTTCCGGGTACATTACATCAGCGTCACATTGGAGCTGCACTATTCATTAACCTTATTTCTGGAAGAACAGGACACTTATGATATTGTCATTGACAATTAATAAATGGCAAATTAGACATACGGTAGCAAATGTTCTTTATTTTATATTTGGAAAACGTCCATAGACATTCTACGTGGAAATGTGTTTACAAACATTCTGATTTGGTCTGTTCCCAAATCCCCTTTTACTATTGTGCTTTATCGCTGCTGACCCCTACTGGTTGGTCTCAGGGAGGGTGTATGTGATCATATGTCTCCTACACGTCACACACGTGTTTTCACCTGACAGTAAGGAGTTTCATCAGGAGGGCGTACCGCATGTGGAGGTACTCACAATCCATGTGGAGGTACTCACAATCCTTCCCAGGTCAGGTCCCCACTGAAGAGCCCTGACCAACCTGTATGAGTTGCTAGTGCAGCGACAGAGACATCACCCTCCCCAACCTGGCTTCCCACCGTCCAACATGGCCAATTGTGTTTGTTGGGGTTGGGACGCCAGGCCAAGCCAGATGCAACCCAGAAGATTTCGAATCCCTATAGTCTCCACGGTGGTGGGCAGGAACTCTACACCTGCGCCACCCGAGCGCGCGTGTTAGATTTCAATCCAGACTCGGTAGAACATTCATGCTCTGGTCAGAGAAAACAAAACGTACAGGTCCATTTGGTTCCATTTCACTACACTCTCAGATATTAATAAAGACAGGATTTTTGTGTAGATTGAGGTTTCAGAGATAATAAAATAAAAGGGAAGAAGAAGAAGAAGAAGAAGAAGAAAAAAGTATCAAATGTAGGTCCGTAGCCTAAGACATATAAAACTCAGGGCCCTTGAAATTAAAAAAAAGTTTGAGAACCACTGGCCTACATCTACTTGGGTGGCAGTCCCAAACTTCAGGTTCTGACAGGCCATTAAAGTCCTGTGGCACCACTATCAGCTTGTAACTCAGGTTTTTTTTTGTTGGGGAACACCCACAAACCTGTGGTTTTGGGAGCTCTGATGTTGGCTGTGATTTATACACAGTACGAGGTGTTGACCATGCGTCAAAGGTCTTGCTGGCTGACCCTGAAACATCTGTGTTTTTGGGCCTGTTGCTTATTATACAGAGTAGCAGACATGCATGGCAGGAGAAATACAGACAACCTAGCAACACTACAACTGCAATCATGTTTGACATATCTGGAAGCAAAACCTTATGTGGTAGTCTATGCAATTTGGAAAAATAATTATTTGAAAAAACGACAGTGATCAGATCACAAATAACTGGTGGATTTATATTATACTAGTCCTGGGGGGTATGCACAGTATATGGGGGATTGAATGTAGGAGTCTCAGAAGTAATGTTGGAGAACCCAGACTGGTGCCCGTTGGACAGAACAGTCACCACTGACGTCCTGTTGTGCAGTACCCGTTGTATCAGTCTGTGGTGTCTCCAAATTTGGGCATTGTTTCAGCATGCGGCTGTTACCATGGTGGCGACACTGTTTAGTATCAGTGATGTCAGCATGCTCATCTCCAAATTTGGGCATTGTTTCAGCAAGCGGCTGTTACCATGGTGGATGACAGCATGCTCATCTCCAAATGTGGGCATTGTTTCAGCATACGGCTGTTACAATGGTGGAAACTGGCAACATTGTTTAGTATTTTGGGTATTGTTTCAGCATGCGGCTGTTACCATGGCGGGGACAATGTTTAGTATCAGTGATGTCAGCATGCTCATCTCCAAATTTGGGCATTGTTTCAGCATGCGGCTGTTATCACCCAGTTATGCGATACCTGTTGTAACTGTGTCATAGTGCCTGTTGTAAACATCCGTCTGTGTCCCTTTCACACCCATATGGAAAACGGCTGTATGTGTCCCTTTTATGGGGTTCCATGTCAGGCATGCCCAAATATGGAGTCTAGGCAGTCTATGACATCAAATATAGGGATTTGTGAGTGTTACCATGGCGGGGACGTCATACAGGCATATCAGAAAGACAGACACAGACCTTCGGTGGATTACTAGTTGGATATCGTGTTATTTGTGTTTATCTTCTACTTAGTAAAAAGCTACAAATGTAACTTTAATCAGATTTTCCTTTTTCAATCTAATTGATTTCAAGATTTAGGCATTTAGTCCTCTCCTTTTTATTTATTTATTTTTACAAAATATCGGTCAAACATGTCATCGGTGGTCTAGGACTGTCCATAATTGCAATTTGAATCAGACCCAAACATCCGGCATCCATCGGGCTCTACTTAATATGTGTCCTCCTTAGTTGATAATGGCTTACTTTGTACATTTTGGGGAGAAATGATAGATCTTTATACGTGAAAGTGAACTTCTGTGCCTTTCCATGTTAACACCAGTTTTTCTTCTGACTCTTAAACAAAGATATAAATCACTCAGTCGACCATGTCACAGTAACTTTCCCCACTGAGTTGAAGAGAAAATCCACCTTAAAATAGTAGTTGAAGAAGTTGAAGTGCATTGCTCCTGTGAAGTGGGAGCCGTCCAGATTTGGGAACATTAACAAGAATCTCCCAAAGTTAGACATGACAGATAGACAATGTGTAAGAAGATAATATGCAATAGCCCAGTGCTGCTCCACTTAAAATGAACGGAACAGCAAATCTGTGGACTCTGAGACAGTACCCAAGATGACTTTTTGAAGGGGCATTGGGTACATTTTTAGTTAGTAGTGCTAATAGGAGACAGAGGTCATTAAAGCCCCATTTCGACTGCAGTTTTAGCACCACACCACACCACACCACACCACACCACACCACACCACACCACACCACACCGCACCACTATAATAGATAGTGGTTATAACACAATAGAATCTATTATCATGTATTACAACTATATCCTGGTGGTCTAAATGAAAAGTCAGTGAGTGATCAGCCCATTTTCCACTGGCCCAACTCCACACCACTCCACACCACACCGCCCACTTGTGCCAGGTTTTCCACTACAAGGACCTGGGTAGAGTGGGGGGAAAGTGGTACTAAACAGGGTACTAAAAAGTATCCACTCTAGAGTAGGTCTGAGCTAGGCCAAACAGGGCCAAACACTTCATAATGACTGATCACTCACTGACTTTTCATTTAGACCACCAGGATATAGTCGTAATACATGATAATAGATTCTATTGTGTTATAACCACTATTATAATCTATTATAGTGTATTTTAATTATCATAGTAATACATTAATACTTTATAATGTATTATAATCACAGTTATAATCCATTACAGTGCATTATAATTAGGATAGTTGTAATACAAATGTATATTGTATTATAATCACAGTTAAAAGAGTCAATTTGTTTCTTACCGATAGGGGTACTTTTTTGTAATGGAAAATGTAAATAATTTTATGTGGTGCGGTGTGGTGTGGTGTGGTGTAGTGTGGTGTGGTGTGGTGCTAAAACTGCAGTCGAAAAGGGGCTTATGAAGTGTTTGGCCCTGTTTGGCCTAGCTCAGACCTACTCTAGAGTGGATACTTTTTAGTACCCTGTTTAGTACCACTTTCACACCACTCTGGTCCAGGTCCTTGTAGTGGAAAACCTGGCACAAGTGGGCGGTGTGGTGTGGAGTGGTGTGGAGTTGGGCCAGTGGAAAATGGGCTTTAGATGCAAAAACATTAAAATATTACACTTTTTTGTCTTCTACAAATCATGTCACATTTCCATGGATACAATACTCACCATAAAAAAACATATCATGATAGCTGAAACTAAATGTTTGTTTGGTTTATTGCCGGCTTCAACAATAAACATGTTTAAATCGATTTATTTATTCTATATCAGTCCATCTACTTGTCTGTCTGTCCGTCTACTTGTCTGTCTGTCTGTCTATCCATCTATTTATCTATCCATCCATTATGGCCAGTGTTGACAGGCTGATGTTTGACCTTTAATGGCAACTACAGTATATTAGCAAAACCAGTATATCAGTCTAACACTACTCTGATTATTATAGCATTAGCCTAATCATATTAATTATATGACAGATTTATGAATGAGTGTGAATAAAAAATATACCTAAAGGAACAGTAGGCTATATTTTTACTGTAACATTTCCTATTATTGTTTTTGTTTCTTGGTCTTAATCTTGGGTGAGATCCATTTGTGACATCCAAACGAATCTGCCCCTATTGTAGAAGAACACATCATGGATGGTGGACCTTCCCTTTAAGGGCAAGGAGTCGGTTCCTGGATTTTATGTATTGTTTATAGTCCTTTATACTTGGATTGGTAGGACATGAAAATGCATGGGGCATGTGTTGCACTGATGCATCCTCAACATTGGCTTTGATAAGGAATCAATATTGCAGGAGGATGATATATGTCCTTGGAGCATTCTACGCAAACCAGTATCTTGCAACATCTTCAGTGCGGGTGCGCCGTGCGCGTACCCGCGCATAGAATTGGGCAACAGTCATGATTATTCTGTTGAGATGGTGAATTTGCAGAAAAGACTTTTATTTAAATCAGGGGTCTTCAACGTTTTTCAGTACAAAGACCCCTTAGCTGAGAGAGAGATGAAGCAGGGACCCCCCACTACATGTTGAAAATTGTGTTGCAGATTAAATGTTTGCATAGATTTCACGCTATCTTTTCTATTAATATGTTGGATTCATGTTAAAGGAGAATCTGATGTTTTCATATCCCAGGATGAGTGGTGGAGTTGTTGTTTTGTTAGTTTTTTATCTCGAGTCCACCACAGCTCCGATCATGCGTGGTGGGGTACAATCGCTTATTTGTATTCATGGGTTCAATTTGTAGTCCTACAGCGGCCATATTGAGGACCAACACAGGTGTTCTGATTGATGTACATAGAACATTAATTCTATGCCAATCAGACAAGTGAAACACCTGTGTTGGTCCTCAACATGGCCACTGTAGGACTACAAATTGAACCCATGAATCGCTGGAAAAATATTTATTTTGTGTATATATGTGTGTCGTTCACGGCGACATAATACTGTCCACAGTGTTTGTATTTCTTGAAGTCTTGCCAAACAAGTTTTCTCCTGTGATGTCATCCAAAGTCCCCTTTGACTCGAGCAACTATGGCGGACTATGGTGGCATTTTGTGTGTATTTAATCACTTAAATCCTCAATACGCAATACGATTTTTTTGCGTTGTGAGCTTGTAGATCTGCTATGTTTGGCTAACGTTCTCCTCAGAATAGTGATGCTAGGGTTCAAGGAGCATGTAAAAAGAAATAACCAATCACACAAAGATTTGGTGCCCCCGCCATAGTAACTCTGAGGACCCCTGTTGAAGACCCCTGATTTAAATACAGGGCCAAATTGGAGCAACCCTGGTATGTTGTCTGCATGTCATCAGCCTCCCAAGCGGTTCTGATTGAGGGCATTGGCTGGGGCAAGGAGCGAACGGGATGAGTTTGGGACTGTCAGTGTGGGCGCCAGGCATGGTAATCCAGTATCTGGCTTAAAGTCCTGTTCGCAATTTGGTGTTAGGGGAGTTTCTCACCTGAACTGAGTCAGTGGGTCCCTAGACATTAAAAATCACAGAGGTGCTCGTCCGCCATAGTGCCAGGAATGGCGCAATGGCCAAATCAAATATGGCTGCAATCGGCTATGATGAAAATCCAACTTTTCTGTTTCTGGGTGTATATGCACATGTAATACCTCTATTTGGACTAATTGTGGTGTGGGGAATTCATTTCTGATATTGTTTTGACCATTTTGGGCGATTTGGACCTCAAAAGGTCATGGTCAAGGTCATTTTGCTATTCCGAAGACCGTGGGCCATAACTTGGCCATTGTTAGGAGTAAAAACAGGTGCAGTAGGTCTAAATCAACTAATGCTGACATGTATAATTCATTTCTGACATTGTTTTGACCATTAAGGATCATCTTGTCTTTGAAATATCAATGTCAATGCCATTTTTCAAAAACGATTTTGTTCATTACTTGCACTTTTATAGTATTTTGTGTAAGTTTGTTACTATTTTATAGTAAGTTTGTTTTGTTTATAACAAAAGACATACTAGTGAGAAATACAACAAGTAAGCATCCACATTTAACTTTAAATTGGGGTTTAAAATGGGTGTTTAAATGAGCAAATAAGACTATTTACGAATAAAAGTGACAAATAAAATTACACAACAAAATCACACACACAATTAAATAACAATTTCCCTCAAAGTGCACCATATTGGGATTGTGTGCATGCAAGTCAGTATGAGGTGTTTTTACAGGATTGATTTGGCATTGTTCCATGGCAAAATATGATGCACAGAACTCCATCAGTGTCGAGTGTCTTGCTTCAGACATGGCAGGAGTGTACTAAAGTCAAAGTGCTCCTTCCATCCATCAGAGCTTGACATTGACTTTTTGAGGCAGTTGTCCTTTGGACAACTATATTTCCCATTCACTTGTCCGGAGACAAAAGTCACTTGTCCGGATAAAAATTTCATACATTGAAATAATAACAAAAGGACGGCTAATGACCCCCCTTGCTCCCCCCACTCCATAGTATGGGCACTTGTCCCGGACAACAGGACAAGCCTTTATGTCATGCCCTGTTCCATGTTCCATTGGTTCTAGTCTTTCCTCAGGTTCCTTGGCTGTTCAAGCAGGTGGCAAGAAATGCGCTAGAAAGGTGCCTTGTTGGTCTCAGCAGTTGTACTTCTCTGCTACCAATACTGTGTCTTGTTCTGTCAAGGTCTTTGCCTCTCCAAAGTTTGTTAGACATTGTACTAGGTCAGAAGCCATAACTACATGTTTAATCCTCACCTGGCCCATGCAGTCATCTCCTGTCTCCAAGGCATATGTGCCTTGATCACTGTCTTGGCTAGTGGTGCTCCAAGATGACACTGCTTGATGCAGTGCAAGTGAGTCTCACCAGTGCCATACTGCTGCCAGATCTCCTTCATCCCCAGTGCTTGGAAATATGGGGTGTAGTATAGCAGTAATGTGAAGGAGACAACAACTCTCTGGGGTCCGCTCATAGTTCCGACATCCCATTATTCTGACCATTAGGTTAGTGAAGGTTAGGGATAGGCTTAGTTATAATGGAGGCTGTACATGCACCAGGTGTCAGCCTCCTTAATCCTATTCAAGATGTCTGGGATCTCTTCTCCACTAGCGACATCATCAACAGAGACAACAGAGCTGATAATGGTAAATGGACTGCATTTACAGTATATAGCGCTCTTCTCCAAAGCGCTGTACAATGTATTTCACATTCACCCATTAACACACACATTCACACATACATTCACACCAAGAAACCATGCAAGGTGCTCATCGGGAGCAGTTAGGGGTTCAGTGTCTTGCTTAAGCACACTTCGACAAATAAGCAGGAGGAGACATAAATCGACCCTGGAACCTTCAGATTCCAAGGCAGCCGTTCTACCTACATCGCCACAAGCTTGAATGGCTACCATATTGCGAACACACAGCTGGAGAGCTGTTTGTTCACCTCAGACACCCAGAATGTGTAAAGTTGATGAGGGATGGGTGCGTATATCGACTCTGTTATCTCTGATGATGATGAGTGGCTCCCTGCAAAAGGGGCTGGAGGTGAAGAGATCCCAAAGATTGAACTAGATTGAGGAGGCTGTCACCAAGCTGCTGGTACATGTGGAGTCAACTGGCCCTATTATAACTAAACCTACCCATAACCCTAACCTAATGGAGGGAATAATGGGTCGCCAGGATTATGAGTGGACCCCAGAGAGTTGTCGTAGTGATACTTCCAAGCACTGGGGATTAAGTAGATCTGGTAGCAGTATGGCACTAGGTGTGCAGCGGCACATGCTTCTACAGCATCAAGCAATCTCTCATCTTGGAGCACCACTAGCCAAGACAGTGATCAGGGGACATTATGCCTTGGAAACTGGAGATGACTGCATGGGCCAGGTGGGGACTAAGCATGCAGCTATGGCTTCTGACCGAATACAATATCTAACAAACTTTGGAGAGGCAAAGACCTTGACAGAACAAGACAGCATTGGTAGCAGAGAAGTACAACTGCTGCCTGAGACCAACAAGGCACCTTTCTAGTGCATGTCTTGCCACCTGCTTGCAACAGCCAAGGAACCTGAGGAAAGACTAGAACCAATGGAACATGGACGGATGCAAGGAACACTTCGACTCTCGAGGATATGGCTGCCTTGCTGAATACATCCTGTAAAAACACATCATACTAACTTGGATGCACACAATCCCAATATGGTGCACTTTGGAAATTGTTATTTAATTTTGTGTGTGCTTTTGTTGTGTGATTTTATTTGTCACTTTTATTCGTAAATAGTCTTATTTGCTCATTTAAACACCCATTTAAAACCCCCCTTTAAAGTTAAATGTGGATGTTTACTTGTTGTATTTCCCACTAGTATGTCTTTCGTTATAAACAAAACAAACTTACTATAAAATAGTAACAAACTTACAAAAAATACTATAAAAGTGCAAGTAATGAACAAAATCGTTTTTAGAAAATGGCATTGACATTGATATTTCAAAGACAAGATGATCCTTAATGGTCAAAACAATGTCAGAAATGAATTATACATGTCAGCATTAGTTGATTTAGACCTACTGCACCTGTTTTTACTCCTAACAATGGCCAAGTTATGGCCCACGGTCTTCGGAATAGCAAAATGACCTTGACCATGACCTTTTGAGGTCCAAATCGCCCAGAATGGTCAAAACAATATCAGAAATGAATTCCCCACACCACAATTAGTCCAAATAGAGGTATTACATGTGCATATACACCCAGAAACAGAAAAGTTGGATTTTCATCATAGCCGATGGCAGCCATATTTGATTTGGCCATTGCGCCATTCCTGGCACTATGGCGGACGAGCACCTCTGTGATTTTTCATGTCTAGGGACCCACTGACTCAGTTCAGGTGAGAAACTCCCCTAACACCAAATTGCGAACAGGACTTTAAGCCAGATACTGTATTATGGGGTCGTCTTCAGCGTGACCCATATGCCACCTCTGGCTGAGCCTTGAAAAGTGCTATCAGATCCTAATGCTGAGCGCCTGCTTCTTCTCCCTGCCGCTCACAAGCCCGCGTCATCTGAATAAAAACTGCACACTGTAGCGCAAATACTGCACTGCAAAAATCCTGAGTGTTAATGCAACTCTCAAGTGTACAGACCAGTAAGACTCCCTAATCGGGAGATAAGCGACCGTAGGTCACTTATCTCCACAAATAGAGCAAAAATGTGTTTTTCCAAAATCTTCCTGATCCATGTTGAGTGTAGACATACTGTGTAGTGATTTTCGTGATTTTAGGGCAAAATCTGAATCGGCCTCATGGTGGCGCTAGAGGGCCATGTGAGAAATGAGGGGTGGGGTCTCCGCGCCGCCAAGGCGGACGAATAGGTACCGGCCCCGGCTCTCCCGGTCGCTCCTAGCCCGAGTTACGGCATTTTATGTGAGCTGCAGTGGCAGGGGGTCCTCCACTGGGGGCGCCACCACTTTTGCATCCGTTCTGGAGCACCAGGAGTGGGTGGTCCCCGGGAATGCCCCGTGAGCAGCCCCGTTGGGGTGGTCATTTGGTAATTTTTGCACATGTGCTCATTTTTTACACTTGGGGGTCCCCGAGGGAGCTGGGGGTCCCTGGAGCTCCGGGGGTCCTTGGAGGTTGTAGTTTGGCAGGTAAGGAGTGTGTGTGCAAAATCTGGCATGGATCGGGGCAACGGTTGCGGAGATATGAGCAGGGCAAAAGTGTGACGTGTGACGTGTGTGACGGACGGACGGACGGACGGACGGACGGACGGACGGACGGACACCTCGAGCAGCTTTCTGTAGTAAGTGCGACCTACGGTCGCAATGAAGCCAAATGGACCAGGAAGTGTCCATTTTGGTTATATTTGTATTTGTCTTAAGAGTCAAAAACGTATAAATGAACCTTTTATTTATTTTTTTTACTCCATACTCTTATCTCTAGATTATTGTTTCCGTATTGTGTAGCTGTCAAACTGTAAACTGAGATCTTAAAATTTTGTTAGTTAGTATGTACCGGTAATATCGTGGAGAAAATAGAAAATAAACAACGTTAACGACAAAATTGATCTTCAAATTCTGTAATATGACACTGTAACCATATCCACAAGCAAGCCATAAACAATGTGTCTAAATTATACCCACACACACACATCCACCACTTTACAATGCGTATACATGCAGTTTTTCACAATTGGGTGAATGTGCCAAAAAGTCCAGTCTAGCCCTCTGTTGAGCATCCAGAGAGGAAGAATACACGGATAATAAAGGTCTCTTTATGATGAGGCTCCTGTACACTGAGCCACAAAAAAAAAACTTAAGAGAAAAGATCTATCAGGAGGTGGGAATTACACTGCCCTGTGCTGGGGCTGGGAAAAATGAAGCAGGCATTTCTGAGCTGGCTGGCAACATAACCTTCAGAAACATCCTATTTTTCATTAGAGCCGTGTCAGACGGCTATGCCTTTAATAACATTCATCCCTGCACCAAGGAGAGGATAACTCAAGCTTTAGGCACATAATGAATAGGAGAATGGGCCCTGGTGCTGTTAAGAAACAGGAGGGCTTGCCAAACAGGCAGAGAGGCACTCATAGCAAGCCTCTCACCGCACGGCAGTAACCCCCCCACCACCACCACCACCTCGCTGTCTGTATTAATGCCATGCAAATGAAGAGTCAGTCGCTTCTGGAGGTGGCTCTCTAATATGGCCCTGTTAATTACTGTCATTAGAGCGGCAGCTAGAAGAGAGGACTAACAAGCCACCGTCCTCATGATCTCTGCATTTGAACGTCATCTTCAGCAATAAAAACATGTCAGAACCCCCGTAAGAGAATTGCAAATTGCCAAATTTGCTGACAGCGTTGGATTTCTTTTTTTTTCTTTCTTTTTTTTCTTTCTTTTCTGCTGACTCTGAGTAGGCTTGCCAGTGATGGATGCATTCTTGACACAGTCTTGGTGTTTAGACTTAAGAAATAATGAGTATCAATGTCCCAGCCCGAGGAATATGCAAAGATGAAAGAGCGCTGTGTGGGTTTAATTAAGGGAGGCAGAGGCAGCGGCTGCTCTCAAACAGAGTGACCCGACATGATCAGGTTCTTATTGCTGTCACTTTTTGAGCTGAATTATGGCCAGTAAGGTACAACTCTACAGCGCGTTAATAAGACAAACGTAACGCCGTAACAAGAGATCCAGGCCCACCCGGTGCATGGAGACGGGGATACCTGGGGACAGCAATTCTTGGTCTCAGAAACACAGACACAGAACATACCGTACTACGTACGGTACGTAGCACATGAGACTGAGGCAAGAAACGCAGCAGTGAAGCGGGGGACGTCTGATTTGGATTTTACAGCATCATTATGGCACTTATTGGTTTTTGTCACAGTCGAGTGAAGTATTTTTGTTTTATAAATGCCCTCCAGCGGTTCACACTCTTTTGCTGTATGTCACAGAGAAAAATATATTTCACATACTCCAACTCCAGAGATAGCGCACTAAAATATCTTGGCATTACGTCCATGATGCATCAAATGTCTTCAGTGGCCTTGGTTTTAGTACCCCCCTCAGAAAGAAAATGAGGAGAAAAAAAGTAGAGGATGACAGAGTCGATAGATTCAAACACACCAGGCCAACTCTATAGGCTAATATTATAGAGAACTTTCTCTTTCTCCCTACCTCTAGCTTATCTTCTCTCTCTCTCTCTCTCTCTCCCTCTCTATCTCTCTCTTTCTCTCTCGTGCTCTCTTTTTCTCATTCTCCTCCGTCGTCCACCCCCTCTTCCTCTCTCTCTCTCTCTCTTTCTTTCAAATGTCTGTGTGCTGCTGAGGACAAATCAAAGGCTCTATTTTACTAATGTAGCACTGAGGAGACGGCGAGGTGGCTGTGAGGGATAATGAGGGACTGCAGAGATGAGAAACAGACAGGCTGAAATGGATAATTAGGACAGAAAGTTTCAGCGATGGCACTGACACTCTGCAGGAGAACAGGGACATTAAGTTCTGTTCAAAAGTATTATATATATATATATATATATATATATATATATATATATATATATATATATATATATATATAATTGACTCATTACATCTGAGCTCTCAGCAGCTCTTTCTACCTTCAGATACCACCCTGACCTCTGTCAGGATATAGCCAGCATAACTATCTTTATAAGTACCCGCGAATCATCCTACGCTTACATTTTTGTATAATTATTGTATTGACCTGCCTTTGGAATACATGGGTAGTTCGTGCCCTTTTGCAGTACTGACAGTCTTTTTCCTCTTAAGGCCTTTACACACTTCGGGCCGTGGCGATACAACACTGTGAAATCAAAACTGTTCATGTAGTTGATTGATTGCGTTATTGCTACAGGTAACGTTGATGGCTTTTTTCAGAGTGCGGAAGCTTCGAAAAATGTACCTTGTTCTAGGGCTGGGGCGGTATGGATTTTTAGTTATTGCAGTAATAATTCACTGTTTACCGACGGTATGGCGGTATCGTGGTCTCTCAATAATAGTCTTTTAAAAGACAAAGAATCGGACGCACACACCGTAGCCAAAGTGCCAATATTTATTTTAGGACGCAGAGTATAGGGAAACCAATGTTTCGGCCTTCTTCAGGGTATAGGGTATTGCGGTATCTCCCCAAAAAGTTGTTTTGAATGGAAAAAATACATACCTTTTAAAAACATTTAAATAGAAACAATATTTTAAAAATAATCGTGGTATAATCGTGCTTATGAAATCGACATGTGGTATGCATTACACAACCGTGGAATGGCGGCATTGCGGTTATTGCACCCAGCCCTACCTTCCACAGTTACGTTGCTGTACCTCCATGTGATATTCACGTTTTGTATGAATGTACTCATGACACAAATAGTAAAACAAAATACATTTAGATGCGAATTAACGGCACAACCAAGATGACCCCACCTTTATTCTGCAATAGTCTAGTCTTTGATGTAAGAAACCATTTCAGAATCTGAAATAAAAGTTGTGTTTTCATCAAGGTGTCAGGACAGGAAGTGTTTTGAGGTATTGAACATACAGAATTTGCACAGCAGCCATTTAGATGTTATGTCATACTCTAGGGCAGGGTAGGCAACCTTAGGCACGGGTGCCTACATTTTAACAGGGGAGAGTGATCACTGACACAATGGCAAGTGTGAGAGAGAGGTTTTTTTTGAGCGGTGGTAAACCGCTCCTAAGAGTGGCTGTGCGTGTGTCTGTAGCCTTTTTCCTCAGCGTTTTGCCATAGCAAAATGTGTGTAGGTAGCATCATGTTTGTCTAGTGATGTCATATGTCGTATGTCTGTAGCCTTTTTCCTCAGCGTTTTGCCATAGCAAAACGTGTGTGTGTAGCACTCAAATCCAAGACATTATGCAAGCACGACCACCGCTCACTTCACATTGTGTGTGATTTTTTTTATTTTAGATTTAAATATTCAAAAGACGTTTAGTTAGTTAAATTAAGTCCTCTCACAAATTACATCCTGCACAAAATTCTACGCTAATTCAAACTCTGACTGGGGAGGGAGTATGGGAGATAGGTGGGTTATTGCTTCATGAGTCTAATGATCATTACATCCTGATGTGAAAGAAAATATTTCTAAAGAAGATAAATTAAATAAAGGTTGTTAAATATGTATAGCCTATCTGGACAATCTGTTGGAAATGTTTTGTTTTGATGTGGTCTCATAATTAAGCTTAAATGTTGATATTGCACACTGACTATCAAGAAAATGAAACACGGCACTTCATGTCAAAAAGGTTGACCCCCTGCTCTAGGGGGTGGGGAACCGCCCCGTATGAGTGAATGTGTGGTCAATATGCGCCGTATCTCCTATGATTTGAAAGGATTCCGGAGGTTGATAATGAGCAGCACTGAGAGCAGTTAAAAGGCGTTTGAGGGAGATATCACGCCATGTTGCTCAAGCGCTATTATGATCAGATTCCTCCTTGACAATATGAAAAGATCAAATCAATAAGTACTGAGATTTTGATGATCCGCAACCCACAATCCAACCGACTCCCCCCTCCCCCAGGCTGTATTGAGAGAGCATATGATCTGACATCACACAGGCGCTAATATGAGGGTTTTCACTGCCACCGAAAATATGCAACTTCGATAAGTGAAAAGCTGGACAAAATGGTTTGCATTCTGGATTATTTCCCAAATATTGCTGTTTGGGGGTGCAGATGACAGGACCTATTGTGTTTCCCTTTAAGCAATTCAATTAAGAGTCATTAGGCCTCTGAGTGATTAGCCATGGCCTGTCGATAGGAGAGGAAGAGGAAGGACACACTAATTAAAGGGCATTTAAATGTTTCTCAGTGTGGAGTAATGGGGAGCAACATAGCATTTAAAATGCAATTTGGAGGAAAATCTCCTTGCACAGCAAATGACCGATATAACGTGTTCGCTTTGCTCTCTGCGAATTCCCTTTATAGACACGATAGACGGGAATGGATCCCAGAGGAATACTAAATGTGGTCATACGACACGTCACGTAGCAGAAGCTACCCGCCTCGGTAAATGGCAGGTAAATATTCTGAGTTTATGTCTTTGCATTTTTTGAGAATTTTCTTTTGAGGAAATAAATCGCAAAAACAGCTGTAAAGTCATGGAGGGTGTTTACATATTCGAAATTGAAAATAAGCATTCCACTAAAAGCAGGGGTAGCATTATCTTTCTTTTTTAATTGACTGTCACTGTTGTGCGTCTTTGTAGTCATTCTATCAAAGATGGATAGATAGTTTCACTGTCTATCATGAAGTTAATGTCATTCTCAGATGAATGATGGTAATTATGTTGCAGGAAGGTGACATACTCTAAAACAGCCTCCCTTTCTTTTTAGGTGCTGCTGTAGGTCACTGTCATATTTAAATTCAATTGCACTGTAGAAGTTTCAAAGAAGTGGGTTCACCGTTATAAATTAAAAAGGTGAAAATTTATATCAAACTTTGACAAAAAACCTTTGGCATGTGAATATCATACACATGGCCACACAGTATTTACACGAAGCAGATATGGGCTTTAATGCAATGTTTCCTTTCTATTAGCGGTATTTTCATTAAACGCATTTCCCAGGTCTTGTTATCTGCAGCGCATGGACACTACATCTCTGCTGCCAGGCGAGGGCTGCTTTGTGTTAACATAGTGAGAGAGATATTGATTAAAGTATGATAAGAAGCCCCAGTCCCAGGGCAGAGTCTCCACAGCTATGATTAAATATACTGCACCAAGGTTGGACCTAGTATATCTCAAAAAGAAACGAAACTCACTGCATTTTATATACAGCACATTATCTTCCCCACTAATATAGAATCAAGGGGTATCAGAGCTCTGAAACAATGGACGTTTAGTACAATTATAGCTATTTTGGCATCAATATAGGAAGGTGAAGTCCCACTCCAACCCACGATATGCACCTCTGTGTGTCTGTGGACCTGACGTTTGAAACTACAATCTTCAAAATGCTATTCCAACCAGTTTGAACCAACCAGTGATAAACATAGAAGGTATTATGTGAATTGACTGAAGTGTAAGGAACTGGATAACCATCCATACTATATATAGGTTTCACACTGTGCCAGAGTCATGCCTAGATTTAATTGAGAGGTGTTGAAGGGAAGAACTGACAGATACAACTCTGGATTTATTTGACTCTTGAAGTATATTCAAATACATGTTGTATGAGTTTGACATGTCGATGGCAATTCATCTGACTAGAAACACGTGTGGGGCACATAGGATCAGTTCTGGCATAGATTAATGACTTGCGCCAGCAGAATGCGAAAGTACTGCGTTCGGTGTATCTGTGCGTCCTGTGTGTCTGTGTTTACGTCATCCAATGGGAAAACCCTTGAAAAAACACAGGGTGACGTCACCACCAACAAGTGCGACCTGATATAAATAACAAGGCGCAAGGCAGAGAGCCAACTTGCCCTTCCACATACATACTTGCGCGCTCTGCTGGCGCACAAGTAGGCCATACATGGCCACAAGTGCACAAGTAGCAAGTTGGCACCTCAACAGAGTGCAGTCTAGTTACTGATTGCACTTAAGGTCCTTATCATAATAGTTCACTAAACAAGGCTAGGTCAAACCTAGTATATGGCAGGACTGTGATTGATTGATTGATTGATTGATTGATTGATTGATTGATTGATTGTATACTTTATTAACAGTTTGTGCAGAGGTACAGTTAATAATGCTAACAGGATAACACAAAAAATCCCTGAGGGCTTGTTTCCATTGTGGTCGTATGTATTCAATTCGTGAAGACATATCAATACTAAGAGCAGAAAAAGTAAACAGGAAAAACAGTGGTCAGTAATTTATTTTGGCAAGCTAGACTTGTCTAGGCCCAGTTGCACATTGCAGACAGGTGCTTTTTTATGGTGGTTTTAAAGGTATAAGCAATGTGCAATAATGTGTGCAGTCGGTTAGAGGGATTGTCAGTGATAATGTCTATATTATAAAGTGAATTCCTGGATTTCAAATAGTCATATGCCATTTGCTGTGGTGGTCCAAGTAATATTTGTTGTTAAAGTGTACTGAAGTAGTATATCACAAGACATGGTTAAGCTACGTTTGATTAAATACTGTGCACTAGAAATGCAAGAACTAACCCTCCTTTCTATGAACTCTTTGAACAGTCAATACATAAACACAAGATTTGGGAGTACTTTTATGAGCTAGTTTGCAAGCTTAGACCACACAAATATTATTCATAATTACAAATTACATTGACCTACACAACATTCCACCAGTGAACATTACATTACACATCCCGAGTAACACTACTCCCGTCCGGATAGGGGCTTATCTTTATGATACAATGAAATATTAGTGACACTATGATTGACTATATCAACAGACCTATAAAATAACTAGTAAGACGCCTTCAGGGCAACATGCGATCTCGCCCTAAAGGGCGAGGTCGCGCCAATTCTTGGCCATCTGGCCAGTGATGTATATCAGACCAGTTACCCATATATGGAGACCCTTGGTAACCATATATGGAGATCCTTGTACTGTATATGGTACGTCCCTTTTATGCCAATACATAAGAGATCATACAGAGATCCTGTCTGAACCAGCCACACAGATATGGGCTGTCTAACTCCCTATATGGGCATTCCCATATGAAATCCTGTTAGATATGGGCTTAATATTGATGACATCAGGGATCTCCATATATGGGCAAAAGAGATTTTGTAGCAGTTAGAGTGGTTCCCATGACATCACAACATACAATCCCTTTTATGCCCATACATGGAGATCCCTATATATCTGATCCAGCCACATATATTGTCTTGGCCATGTGGCCAATGATGCATATCGTTGACATCAGGGATCTTCATATATGGGCATAAAGGGATTCTGGGGAATACCCATATATGGACTTTTACATAGGTGATATGTCACCTGTGATATCACCTGTGATGTCACAGTGATGTGTCAGGAGAACCACAGTGTCAAGCGTGACCTTCACGGATACACGGATACGTGGACAAGATTTGCCGGTTTTCATAGTAAACTTGCGACCTACAGTCGCAACAATACATCGGTGCAAGTTATAGGTAGAAACATGAATCGGCTTGTTATAGCGTCATAAAGCTGATTTGAAGTTTTTCAAGTGGCATGGGAATGTGAGTGCCAAATTTCACGGAAAATCGCACGCTATGTTCATGATTTGAGACATTTTGTTCAAAACGGAGCAATCCTGCAAACTTTGAAAGCCAATTGACCATATTCACCTGGTGGCCATGTTTGAAATTTGCATTTAAACCGGGTGGCAACTGGGGTGGCATTTCATCTATCTATAAATGCGAGAAGTCTCTGCGTGTCTGTGTGTGTGTATGTAATCCGCGTATCTCGAGAACCGTTCGTCCCACCGGCTTCAGATTCGGCACGCGCGTTCCCCGCCGCGGTGCGGAGTGCCGTGCCCGGCCTCGACTCGACCCCACGCACGGTTTTCCCGAACCGGTGCAAAACGTTGGGAATCACCATATGTGGAGCTGATTGTTGACATCAGGCTGTTCCAGACGGTGCGGAGTGCCGTGCCCGGCCTCGACTCGACCCCACGCGCGGTTTTCCCGAACCGGCGCAAAACGTTCGGAATCACCAAATGCGGAGCTGATTGTTGACATCAGGCTGTTCCGGAGGAAATCGGCGCAAGCGCTGACTCATTGTGACATCACTTCATAAAAGGCTCTGACATCACGTACGCCACATGAGTCAACAAAAAATGGACGCATATAGACAGATATCTCCGTACGTTCGGAATCTCATAAAAGGGACACAGACAGATACAGAGATCTCCATTTTCCTGCCGCGGCGCGGAGTGCAGTGCCGGGCCTCGACCCGACTCGATGCACGGTTTTCCAGAACCGGCGCAAAACGTTCGGAATCTCCTTATGCGGAGCTGATTGTTGACATCAGGCTGCTCCGGAGGAAATCGGCGCAATCGCTGACTTATTGTGAAATCACTTCATAAAAGGCTCTGACATCACGTACACCACATGAGTCAATGGGCATAAATGGACACAGGCAAACAGATGGTCAAAACGGGTCCTATCACAACAGGTATAATGGGGTTTGCATTAAAGGGGGAAGCGTCACTGTGTTTGCAACAAAGTCAGAGGCACAGACAGATACAGAGATCTCCATAATGGGCATAAAGGGACACAGACAAACAGATACAGAGATCTCCATATATGGGCATAAAATGGATGCAGACAGACAGATACAGATATCTCCATATATGAGCATAAATGGACACAGGCAAACAGATGGTCAATACGGGTCCTACAGAGATCTCCATATATGGGCATAAAATGGATGCAGACAGACAGATAACTCCATATATGGGCATAAATGGACACAGGCAAACAGATGGTCAAAACGGGTCCTACAGAGATCTCCATATATGGGCATAAAATGGACGTAGACAGACAGATATCTCCATATATGGGCATAAATGGACACACGCAAACAGATGGTCAAAACAGATCCTATGACAACAGGTATAATGGGGTTTGCATTAAAGGGCGGGGCATTCATTCCCTATTTACATTGATCCCGAGTTGGCCAGGGCGCCGACTAGACGCTTCTAGTTAACTTAATGGCAAGATGTGAATATGGTCAATCTTAGCCAATCAGGATGGAATATGAAAAATCTGAAAGACCTGTTTTGTTTAATGACTAAGGAGATATTGCAGACATCCCAAGTCTCCCGGATGTTGCGATTTCCGGGATGTCTCCCAGAAATCAGCGCCTCGCTCCCGCAAATGCCTGCCATATTCGGCTGGATCCGGTCTAGAACCGGATCTGTGACCCGCGATGCAAATAAATCTGTTCTCATTCGTCCCAGAACTTTCAATCTGGCAGTGGGCTTCTAAAAGTGACCAACCACTGGTCTCAGATGCAGAGACTGGGTTCTCGCGGAGGATATATTCAGCTCATAACAGTAAACAGACAGGTTTTGACAGCTGCTTAATATGAATAAAATAACAGTACTTTACAACTGTCGGTTCTTTTTCGCTGGACATACAACTGGACATATAGCTGCAGTGCGTCAGCCTGTGCGACGCACGGAAGCCTCCAGGCAGGCTGTTGTGTGTGTCTCACTGTGAGAGTGTCAGAACTTTCTCCCAAATAGGTAAGAAAGACATCATGCTATAAATTAACCCGATTATATTAAGCCTAAAATGTTTCCGCTGCCGTGCAGAACCGTTTTTAACAGTTTTTAACCGTTTTTAACCATAGAAAAATTAGTAAAATCCAAGATAAAAAACGATGTTTTTTCGCGCGCACGCGATGCACGAGAACGGGTGCACGCGCGCTGCACGCACGTGCACAGGGGACCTCTTGGAAATGCTGATCTCAAAGTTGGGATGTCTGATATTGTGTACCGATTTGTGTGATTTTTTTACAAAATCTGTAGGACTACTGTCCAAAAATGTGTTTTTCACAAGTCTGCCTCCTGGTGACGCTATAACAGGCCCATATGAAAAAATGGCCCTGGTGTGTGTGCACAGTTTCGCTGCCATTGTGCCAACGGTGCCAGAAATTAACTGTCCACAGACGGAAGAACAGACGGACGGACAGACACGCAGACGGACGGACAGGGTGCAAAACAGTCTCGGCCATGCCTTTCGGACTGGCAGAGACAAAAATGTGATTGAATTAATTAACTTATTCAACTTTAACTATTGTATCACACCACTGAAAAGGTCGTCAGATGGGGGATAGGGGTCCTCCCAGGTGTGAGTGGCTGCCAAACTTTAAAGTAGTAGATCCTTTTTGTCAGAGTAGTTCTGGAGTGGTGGAGTGAATGGTCCCGTCTTTCCCTAGTGGGACTGTTCGTGGGTAGCTACTGGGACATAAGTCAGGACTTGATCAACCCCGGCTGGGTCACCCAGGTGAGGGGTATGATGTTGCGAGACCGAGCTTGGGCTACATCACTGAGGATACGTCCCAGGTACATCCATGCGATGTTTTTTCATTATAGTTATTCTATTTATAGTGACTCATAGGAATAGACTACGTGACAACCAGGAATAGTCTGGTGACCACCGGAGAGACGGGTGACAGCCGGAATGTAGACGGCACCCGGGAGCAGGTTGGGTTAGCGCCCCAGCCTGTGTTTTCTGTGAGGAAGAAGCCCAACAAACCCACGGTTAGGCCTTTAGGAGGGCCATTTAAGCCGCAAGCAGAGCCTGCAGCACCACCGTTGGGCGAGGTGGAGCCTGCAGTACCATTGCGGCTCAAGAATCCACCACTCCTGAGTGAAATGTCTGGGGCTGAAGTCTGGTGCAATGCACATGTCCTGGACCTGGTGAGAGCAGGAGTGGACATGGTGAGACGTGGGAGGGGCCCGGAGAGGAGTAAATCCACAGAGCCTAGTCCTTCCAAGCGCCAGATTTCCTTTCCTAGTCTTGGCAGAGTAGTTCTGGAGTGGTGGAGTGTATGGTCCTGTCTTTACCTAATGGGACTGATCGTGGGTAGCTACTGGGACGTAAGTCGGGACATGATCAACCCCGGCTGGGTCACCCAGGTGAGGGGTATAATGTTGCGAGACCCGAAACTCCGCTGAGCCTGGGCTACATCACTGAGGATACGACCCAGGTACATCCACGCAATGTTTTTTCGTTATAGTCTCAGGTGAATGTGTTTGATTCAGTCAGGGAAAACTGCCTGTGTTTTAGTTCATTGAGTGACAATCCAGCCAAGCTCTGAACAAACTGGTGAATGAATCATTTGAATGACAACAATGCAAAGTGAATTTGCTTTTGGATCTGCACTCTTTAGAGGCCCCTCAATGTGATTAAAATTGGTGAATTCATAATTCGGGCAAAACGGGCCCTTTCTGCAAACTTTGGATGTCAGTCAGACTCATAACTGATTGAAATGGAATATGGAAGATATGACTGATAAATCTTGATCACATGACTCCAGAGATAATATGTACCAATTTATAACTAATTCTAACCCTAACCTCACACTAAGCTAACATTTTCCGGACTATAGGGAGTCAGGGACATCAGAATAATGGGGCGCCGCCTCAGCAATCCATCTCCCAGGGATCTAGCACAAGTGGTTCTCAACCTTTTCAGGCCGTGACCCCCTAAAATAATCATATTTGAATTGGGGACCCCCCCACCCTGACAAGGACTTGGAATTGTAGGAGTTGAGGCATCGCGTTTAGTTTGACTCCTTTGGTTCCAAATAGAAATATGGTGCAAATAGCAGATCTACAAGTCACAACGCCTGGCAAACATAGTTTATAGTATAGTTTGTTGATTACTTTGGATGCAGTTATGGTATTTTTTCCTTTTCTTTCTTTCTTTCTTTCTTTCTTTCTTTCTTTCTTAAAAGGTCTTAAAAGCCCTTAAATTGTCACTTCACTGTCATCTGGGGACCCCCCCCAAAATCATGTGGGGACTGGTCTAGCATATTGAAAAGGGGAACAATAAGCCAATGCGACCTACTTACTTACTACTTACTTACTTAATATAGCGAGCCATTGCTGATAAAAATTAAATATGCCTTGACCAGAGTCCTCACTGGAATGGAGGTGCCTTGCTGATTGCTTATTCACTAATCTCTTCAATCTCACTAATTCACTAATCTCTAATTTAAACAAAAAATATTTGTCTGGTGATAACTTAAAGCAGTGAATTAGTGGTGTCAACTAAGTACAGTATATTTACTCAAGTACTCTACTTAAGCATCATTTTGAGGTATTTTTTACTTTACTTGAGTATTTCCAATTCCATAGTACAGTACTTTTACTTCGACTCCACTATATCAAAGAGGCAAATATTGTACTTTTACTCCAGTACAATTATTTGATTTGTAGATTATTACAAAACCTACATTTAAAGAAATTGGGTCATTATAACATTTTATGGGTCATTTTATCAACTACTCAGGCTTTTGTGATCCCCCAGACAGTTTTTAAGTTGCTCGATTCAGTATTAGATATTTATATTCATTTTATCAGACACGCACGATTCCTAGACAAACCTATTGTAACTTCAAACTCCATTTTAACCATGACAGATTCATCGAAAACACCTGTCCTATTCTGTTGGCTCATACTGCCCTCCCAATACGTGATGGGTCCATGTTTTTTTTTCACGTATTAGGAGGGCAGTATGAGTCACCAATAACAAGGACGGATGTTTTAATAAACGAGTAAGACTCCCTAATCGGGAGATAAGCGACCGTCAGGTCGCATACACAAACTTTAGAAGGCAACAATCAGGATCGAATATGGGAAATGAGACAGATCCATGTTGATGACATGACTTTAGAGATACTGTGTACCGCTTTGTGTGATTTTAGGCCAAAAATTTGTTTTCAAAAATCGGCCTGATGGTGGCGCTATGTGAGAAATGAGTGGAGGTTGTGATTTGCCATCCAAGGAATGTGTGTGCAAAGTTTGGCATTGATAAGGCCAACGGTGGCAGAGATATGACTAGGGCAAAAGTGTGACGTGACTGACTGACAGACTGACAGCCGGTGGAGCTTTTCATAGTAACTGCGACCTGACGGTCGCAATAAATCTATCATGGTCAAAAGGGAGTTTGAAGTTACAACAGGTTTGTATAAATATCTAAATACTGAATCGAGCAACTTAAAACTGTCTGTGGGACTCACAAAAGCCGGGGTATAGATAAAATGACCCAAACATTTTTTTAAAGTGAAATATCCCTTTAACCACTTCAGCCCTATTTCGGCTATGGTATTTGAAAATAGACACATTGTGAACTTGTAGATCTGCTATTTTCAAAAGATTTTATATGTTTTATACATTTGAAAAGTTGTGAAATGAGACATTCTGCATAATGAGTACTTTCTACTTTTGTTACTATAAGGACATTTTGATACGTACCAATACTTTTGTACTTTAAAGTAAGTAAAATATTTGAGTTATTTTTCCACCACTGATGTGAACTTATTCATCCGTGCATTCCTCAACCGGAGGGCCTCAATATCAGTTCGTTAAATGAATATGAAATGCATGATATAGTATCCAGTGGCTATTTCCTTATCAACACTCTGATTACTGAGTGTCCAGTGATCAGCACTGAGCAAGAGCTAACCGTGGCTAACATAAACAAATCTGCACCCCAGGCAGACAACCAACCTGTGTGTTCATGAGCCAGGGCAAACAGACTCATACTCCGCTCCCTACACTAGGTTGGAGGGACAGTTATTCTGTGATTGGCTAGTTACAGTAGTTGTTAGGCCAACCCGAGGAGAGACTACATCCCATAGCCTGGAGGAACAACTGCTCTGCAATTGGGTAGTCAGTAGTCAGTCAGTCAGTCAGCCAGCCAAAAAGTAGGTAGGAATGCACATGCCACATTTGGTGCTATACTGCAATTAGCGATTGGGCTGTCATTCATTAAATAAACTGAAAAGAGATGCGAGTAGGCGCTTCCATGAGCATATACTGTATGCATAATATGACAAATAACCAATAATATTAGCCTACTGTATGTATGAGCACAATACAATGCAAGATAGAAGAAAAGTTAATTCATGATGATGATTGTGTCTTTGCGATACACCATATGACAAATGAAATGATAGACAAAATATGTTTACTTTTTAAATGAAGTTTTCTGAAATGATGAAGGAAACCTAAATTATACTATCATATCAAAGCATACAGTAAGTGGAACAAAGATGTGATATGTGGAGTGGGTCGCCATCACCCTATGCTATGCCCTGTCCATTGATTGGGATGACATTGCCCTAGTCTAAATGAATTATTTCAGACAAAACTGCCATATTAGTTATCACTATTTGCATACTATAATTCATTTTTATTACATCACTGGGATGAAGCACAAAGACAAGAAAGCAGATTTTGTATTTTAAAATGTTATAATAAAACTCTGCATGCTGATTGTAGTCCTTGTATTTGTTTTTAGCCACGCAGTTGAAATAACTGTGAGAAATGTCCCCTTGGTCTGACTTTTATTCCTGCCCTTATTCCCAATGTCATTCATTTGCCACTGAAGGTAACAAGCCTTTTACACCCGGTGCTCTGTAACGGCAGACCTTTAATAGCCATTTCCCAGTGTGGTGGTGAGGGGAGAGAGGGGGGAACATGTTTATTTGTGTGTCTACACATGCCTCTCCAGCGATTCTCTCTGCTCCACTCACCCAGCTGCTGGCTGGAGGAGTGATTCATGGGCCTGACAGATGCCTGGTGCAGCTGGATCTGTCCTTGATCATCCCAAAAGCCTGGACAGCACTGTCATTCACCATTGCCCAAATTATCTCTGTATTGACTGCAGAACCCTCTGTGACAGCGCCGTAATGGCTAATTACCCAGGATGCTTTGGGTACTTTTAAACCCCAGAGTGTTCCCTTGCTGTCTTGCTGCTGCTGGCTTGCTAGTGCTGCATGTCGCTGCGAGGGCCACCTTTTTCCTGTGGCCCCACCTGAGCACCGCCAGCCAGAGGCTGCAGGAGAAAGACACCCAGGCAAAGGAGAAAAGGGCTTGATTTTTAGGTGGACATCCATGGAATTGTCATTGGAACCTCACATTCCTTTATATTTTTTTCTATCTTGTTAGACAGATTTTTACTATTGAAAATGTACTTTTTTCAATGTGTTTGTGAAGATAAACAAAGAAAATGAATAAAAGAAAGAAATACATTAATACAAAATTATAATAATACTGATACACTCAATCAATATTATTAAAGTACACTTAAACAAGAGGCAACTTGGAACGTTCCTTTTGAAATAATGTTCTTTGAAGGTAAAGGTATGGCATAAGCACACTCATCAGATATTCCAAAGCTGAAATGTTACTTCCAGCTCTCGGGTACATTTCAAGGGGAGGGTGACAGACGGGAAGAGAGCAGAAATGAAGGGAGAGAGAGACAGTAGTAGAGAGAAGGTGAGGGAATAGAGGGTACGAAATCCCATCCTGACTGTTAGGGAAGATGATGAGGTCCCCTGAGAACGGACAGAGCAGAGAGGGAGCAGCTTTTCCTCACAAAGACTCCGGTAATTTGCCACATCCTGTCCGCACACCCGGCATGGAAGCCACTCTGTCCTTAATTACCAGGATAACAAACCCATCCAGTCTCCCTGCCCCTGGTCCTGGTCTCCTCATGTGAAGCCTGATTTATACTTCGCCATACGACGGTGTCGACTGCCCGTAAATAGCAAATCTATAAGCTCACAACGTGTCGCATGATGGGAGTATAAATTATGCATGGCTCTCCCTTCAACCAACACTGCCACCACCTATAGTCTCCCTACTCTGTACCGTCAGTGTGTGTCGAGAGGGTGGAAATGAATGGCCTCTGCCGCTCTCTGCAGACTGTGGGAGGATGGACACCAAATAAAGGGGATAAAAGCCGAAAGAGCGGCCCTGCCTCCAGTTTAGAAGCTCTGATGTTGATGGACAGGGACACCGTAACGACGGGGGTGATGCTGCGGCCTCACCTGGCTAAACTATAGCTGTCCTGACAGCCCCATGCATAACAGAGCCCCCCCCCCCCCCCCCCCCCACACACACACACACACTCACACACACACACACACACACATGAACGTTTGCACGTTATACCACTGATGCTCTGAGCTAAAGCTCATCAAGGTCCTCGGCTAATAAAACAATAATGAATCATTAGAAACATGCATCACTCCTGAATAGCAATCAGTGGCTTCCTAACTAAGCGTGGCGTTATGTGGAAAAAAAGGAAAAAAATATGACCTTCATCAGAGCGTTATATACAGTATTCTCTAAATGTAGTAAGTATAGTAGTGTGCATATATATATATATATATATATATATATATATATATATATATATATATATATATATATATATATATATATATATATATATATATATATATATATATATATATATATATATATATATATATATATATATATATATGGGGCAGCATAGCTCAGGGGTAGAGAAACTGGTATTAGAGCACGAAGGGTATAAATCCCGAAGGGTTCCCAGTTCGAATCCGGGCTCCCCCTGAGTTAATGTCGAAGGGTCCTTGGGCAAGACTCTGAACCCCACATTGCTCCCGGTGAGCTGGTTGGTGCCTTGCATGGTTTCCTCCGCCACCGGTGTATGAATGTGTGTGTGAATGGGTGAATGTAATGCGCAATCTATGTAAAGCGCTTTGGATTAAAAGCGCTATATAAATGCACCATTTACCATTTACCATTTATATATATATATATATATATAATTTATTTATTTACAAACCATGGAGTCCACATTATTACTTCCAGCAAACTGTGTGGTTTGTAGTGACACTGTCGCGAGACGACCTGAGTAGAGGGGCCATGGCCTCCTCGTCTGGCCGTCTTCTGTCATCTCCAAGATGGTGCCGCGTCTGCCTCCGCTTTATTTGCATCAGCTCTTGCATATGTATGTGACGCTATATGCATCCTGATATTACAGAATCAAAACAAAAGGCAAGTGCAGCCAGTGACGCCACAGCGTATAGCCGTGCTATACGGTACACGTGGATAGAACATGCCAGCTCAGAGGATTTGACAGGGCAGAATTGTCATGGTATACAGTACTGTATATAATACAGACCATTGTCATCGGCTTCCTTGCAGGCGGGTAGCCAGTGAGCAGCCGCGAGAGCAGCTAGTGGGTGTGTCGGTATATTCCTTGGGGTGAAAGGGTTAGAGGTGTCTCGTGTCTGTGTTACCAGTCACCTGCTGCTAAATCCTATTAGCACGGCCTGGGGGTTAAACCAACCATCACCATTAAAGACCTGTCAGGGGAGGGCCCGCGAATAATAGGGCTGATTGTTACAACTCACAACTAATAAGGTGCTTTGATGGAGAGCAATCAATTAGGGATAATGGGGAGAGGGGTGATGCATCAAAAACAAATAAAGGGGTCATAATAACGATAAGAACTAAAATGCTTGAGTTAGTCTAATCCGTAATAGAAATAAAATAATATGGCCAACAGTAAAAATCCATAAAATTAGTATTGAAAATAATAATAGTATCTAAAAACCATTTATCTTTTGAATTGTTCATAAAAATGTCCTAGAACTGAAATGTTATTTTAACGCATGTATTTAGAGTGGCATGGACTGCATTGTTATGACAATCTTTTAGATGTACATGGGCCTAATTTTATCTTGTGAAAATAAAGGTGAAAAATGGTTGTCAAGTGGAGCTTTTAAAGCACCATTCTATCATGTACAGTAACACTAACTCAAACCTTTAGAGGTTGAATCTCAAATGCAAATCGGATGCTAACTCTCAGACCAAGGTTTCTGTGCAAATACATGTTTGTATTCCGCCGCGCTCTGACCATGTGGCGCGCTGTCCTAGTGCACTGTTAAGAGTAAAAAAATACTTTCCGTTTCCTTTTTTAAAAATCACAGAACGTTTTCCCCCATCCAGGCTTCAAGAATGCATGACACACTGATTCTCAATTTCTATAAGCAGACAATAGAACGGTCCACTTTAACCTTTTCTGCTAAATCAATGACAGACACAACAGTCTCCTAAGGCCCTTACTTTTCAAGCAGCAGACTACAACTGAAACCCACACAGGATAGACACTGTGATTTGAGCATCCCAGTGTCTGTAAACATTTCCATAATGTCTCCTAAAAGCAAGGAAAAACGAGGTGAGCCCAAATTGGCAACGCAAGTGTTAAATGAGATGAGAAGTGACAGTTTACATCTCCAGCCACAATTAACACGTTGATGGCGTTTTTCGCCGGGCGCCTCACAGTGATAATGCCTGTTGTCAAATCTGTTTAGCACGCCAAATCTCCTGGAGCCTTCAGCTAGGCAGCAAGCTTTTGACAGATTGAAGGTTCAGAGATAGGCTATCATGACAGATGGAAGCTGGCATCGATGTTCAGCTCTCGCCAATCACAGGGGACCTGCCCCCCTTATTCTGCAGGGCGCAGCTCCGCAACCTTCCCCCTCTGATGGGAGCGGGGGATGGCATTGTTAAGCAGTGCATCTGTGAGACTCAGTCTCCTCTGATGGAAGCATAAGGCAAAGAGCTCTCAAGCAAAGGACGGCCACTGCTGTAAGCGCATTTCAGATATGATGGGAGGCTAGCTCCAGGGAATTGTGGGCGAGAAAAAGTTTGAAAGATTTTGAGGCGCCGAGAAGGACCCAGGAGAGAATGGAAAGGGATTGCGGCAAGGCTCAGTTATTCAGTAATGCTGTCGTTAGATTTGATTATCACCAAAATGCAAACAAAGTCTCTGTGCAGTCAGTGATGTGCAATATGACGGACAAATTGTAATATTGAATATCTGATTAACGGATCAATGTTTCTGTCCATGTGACCAGTGGAATCCCACCTATTTAAATGCTTAATATTGAGAGTGAAAATCAATTACATAGCCTTGGCGTGTGCGTGAAGTCCTCCTTAAAACTCATACTACAGTATGATTGCCCTTAATGAGATCCATTCTGAAACGGTGGCACTGGAGGAACTCATTAAACTGAGCTTGTTCTAATCAGACAGGCTAATATGGATTTTGCAGACATCAGAAATTGTTATGAAAAAGAAAAATACACCAGGGCCTCTGAAACACGAGAAGGGACGCGATAATGAAGTATCTGCCATGCACTGATGATATCACGAGTGTTAATGATCGCTATAATGACAGTTCACACAGCACCCAGTTGATTTACAATACACCTACTGTGAGGCACCGCTGTGACAAGCACCATACTGAACGCGCGCAAGCCAAAACAACCGAGTTTAGATTAAAAAGCTATAAGTCGAGCACGTTAGGAGATCATAGGGAAAAGGATTAAGGAACGAAATGCTTACTTGCACTATACAAAAATGTCCTCAGGTAGATAACTTTGCGATGCAGGATTTGTTGGTTTACTTGCTGGCAGGCAGCCCTCTAAGTTGTTTGGTCTCTCCCTCCCTGTTTAGGCGAACACATTGTTGATTCAGACCCATCATGTTGAGGCTTGATGTCACCCTGTCTCAGGCTTGGCTAGTTAGCAGCAGCCCACCTGATGGCCCAGAGGAAATCACAGCAGCCGCACTCACAGGAGTGGGGCCTGACAGC
This sequence comes from Nannobrachium achirus, assembly GCF_963921795.1. Taxonomy (NCBI): domain Eukaryota; kingdom Metazoa; phylum Chordata; class Actinopteri; order Myctophiformes; family Myctophidae; genus Nannobrachium; species Nannobrachium achirus. The sequence continues at coordinate 26,570,895 of NC_137829.1, forward strand.
CAGGCCCCGTACCAGAGAGAGGGGTCCAGCCGGGGGGGAGGGGGGTGCTGGAGAAGGGAGGGTCAGCATGGGGGAGGGCTGAGGTCCACGCAAGCTGGGAGGTGTGGGGGGAGACGGCTCCCTGCCAAAGAGAAAGCTGTAGTGAGTTGTATTAGGGTCCTGGTTATGTTAAGTTAGGAAGGGTCCAGTGCGAATAAATAAATAAAAATACAAGAAAGAGGGAGGGGCCGAAAAGGGAGGGGAATGAGGAACACATGTGAGCACTACTGGCTAATTTATGGTTCATTTTCCAACCGTGTCGCGCACCGAATGTGTGTCCTTTTTCAGCACCATGCGATGAAGCATAAATTTGCCTCCGAGTCCTAGAAAAGGAGGGGGGTGCAGGGTTCTGGTACAAATATGAAAATTATGAGGCAGTTTAAATACAGATATGGAGGTATGAATCTAGGGTCGGTGAGCAGGGGGATCTGCTTAAAAATGTGAGGAATCAAACAGAGAAGGAAGGGCCGGGGTGACGTGCGCGTAACAGTGGTAATTTCTATTCAGTGCTGTGTAAAGGAAGCTAGGCATCAACAGAAGTTATCCTAGGGCAGTGGCGCTGTTCTTACAGAGAAAACCTTGGCTGTAAAGCAGCGTGATGAACAGCAGACATTTCCAGTTCACAAAAGTCTCCCAGTCTCTCCTGAGAGTCTGCTTCATCCCTATTATAGCCAATAATAGCCCATTGTAGTCAAATGCTCTTTCTCTTCACTGTGACTGAATGGGGACACATTATTTACTGAGAGCAGACAACGCTTAATACACCAGACTCACTCCAATGCAGAAAACTGCTGACAGGAGGAGGGCAAAAACCATAGCTTTCCCTTTCAAGAGGATGTTTCACTTCTTTATATTTATAGTTATTATGTTTCATCAAATCAACAGGCTGACAATGGACCTTGAGACGACCACCAAGGAGTCTACTCATTATTGGTTCTACTTCTTGGTGGTCGGCTGAAGACGTGAAACTTCAAGTGAATGTTTTTTATGGGGTGCCCGCTGCTCTAACGGTACAGGTGCATACCACATACAGTAGGCTCTGATGCCTGACAGCGCATCGTGGGTTTGAGTCTTGATTCCGACGCCAAAAAAAAAAAAAAAAGTGTATTTATTTTTGTTGTATTTTTATTTTATTTATATAATAAACATGTGGAGCTAGTGTTAACTTCAATGTGCACGGTGTGTAATGACAGGTAATTTACACTGGATAGAAGTTAGATCTTTTGGGGCTTTTTTATGTGTTGTTGGAGAGCATATGAGAGAGACAGGAAACCACACACACTCACCTGGATGCTGGAGCTTGTGGTCCGTGAACCAAGTGGCTGATGATCCACCATGCAGGGCCCCCACAAGGCTATCCACATGCGTCACTTTTCTGGGAATGTCATAATAGGCGAACAAAATAGGTGAACATTCAGTGAAAATAGGGCAAAAGAAGCCAATAGAAAACTTCACAGCATGTTGCAACGCTTTGTGAGCTTGTAGATCAGCCATTTTCACGCTTTGATGTACAATGTACAAAAAGTATATTGGGTGTATATCAAATATAATGTCATTAGTTAACTGGAGCTCATATTCCACACACCCTTCTATAGTCTTTTTTGACATCTCAGTGTGAGAGCAGACTATCAATTTGTTATTACAGCTCGCAGTGATTATAAGCAACAAACGTATCTATTATATACATTAATACCAAACGTAATCTCGAGGGATAGAGACCTCTTCTTCTGCAGCATTTTAATGGGGCAATGAGTTTAAAATGCAGATCCAAACCTCACAGTATCCACGTTCCATTGAGCGCGTTTTCACGAGGTTTCCATTTTGCGACTATGTCCAAAGGCACCGCGAGACAAATGCCTCAACACAAAGCCATACACCATTAATGCAGTCAGTGGTGCTGCAGCCTCAGAATCTTATTATCTTAGTTGGTTCAGCCTCATTAGCCGTTCTATGCATATTAATGGATGGGAAATGGAAAACTATACCCCATTTAAGAACACAACACGCTCATAGTACTCGCTGTGTTGAGGTTATGGGAAATAACTCACTCTGCAAATTGCTATCATCGCGCTGCTGGCAGAACCCTGCTGTTTTCTTTACCCAAAAGCCCCTGGTTCCTTCACACAGACAAAGTTTCATTAACCTGCGCTGTATTCCGATGCCATTATGGCTCTAATTATGGAACATGCTCATGTGTGGAGCCGCCTGGGTTCTCAGAGAGAGACCATTGTGGTGTGTGCTGTCCTGTCACCAAGGCCAGGGTCGCCCCCATGGCTGCCAGGGTTCCAGATAGGGAGGAGATGGTCTAATCTCCCATGCATTGAAGCTGGCTTTTGAAGACTTATGCAGGCTTATCTATCATGGTCACGACTGCATTAGAGGAAAGACCTTAAGTTTGTAGTCACTGAAGTAGAAAGGAGAGCAAATTAAATTCTTCTCATCTACCTCCTCAGCTGTGTCCAGATTGCATCAGTCAGGAAACCCCCTTGTACTCTTAACGGATAAGGCTGGCACCTTGCAATGCAGCTGTAACTCTCCTTTAAGTTTGTCCTATTCTCCACAATGAATTGTCAAAGAATGCTGTTATATACTGTAACACTCCGTATTGATTGATTAGAAAAGCAATTACAATTATTTTTTTCCCTTTCTGAAAATCACACTTCTGTCAAGAGATGGATGGAGACCTTCGTCCAGAAACAAATAAAACCTCTGTCGAGTGTCTCATTATCCATGAAAGCATCTCCTGGACTCGTTCTGTTCAATCAAAGAGAAAAGGAAACATATGAACACGCCGGAAAATTCCAGCATGAAGGGGAATGAAACAGTCCCCTTAGTGTTGAGCACTGCTCACTCACAGCAGATAGTTGAAGGTAAGAAGTTCCTTTGGCAGGTGCTAGGTGCTGTCAGGGCTGTAGATGAGGTCTGCTGCAGGATAACATCTTGCCAAATGCAGGAAGCTTGTCAGTTAACAGTCTGTCAGAGAAGGTGGACAGTTACTAACCTCTCTGACAGAAGACAAAGACCAAAAGTAACTTCCAAAACTATAAAACAGGGCAATAGAAAAAGTGTGAAGTTCTCCATTCTCATTACGGGGGTGGAATTATTATTCTGTCAATAAAAGTCAACTAAAATAGAAAATTGTCTCATAAAATTGTTTGCAAAGGCTGCATGGAGGGAGCATCTCAGAGACTGTTCTCCCAACATTCAGAAATGTAGGATTCCAATAGGACCTGATGGAAAACAAAGCTGAGAAGATTGAAGATTAACATATTTTTCTTTTGTCTGTAAATATTGAATGATTGATTGATGTCCTACTTTATGATGTATTTATTGATGGACTTTTACGGATCATATTTTTATCATGTTTTGCATTGCATTATTCCAGTAATAGAGCCTGGTGTCAAATATACAAAATATTTAAAGAGGTGGTGCCATAGTTTTGTACTTTTTCTTTTTTGTATGTATCTATGGAGTTAACATAGACCCACGGGTGTGGTTAAGCAAATATGTCTTCCCTGTGTATTTTTGGTTACTTCCTGAAAGCTGAAAGCCTCCGAGTCAAAAGGCCCAATTGAAATACACTGATATAATCAACATAATATGAACATAATATCATCCCCTCCCCTTTTTACCATTCAACAACACTGTGGGTGTGACTAACTTCAGCTGGCTCATCACCCACCTGACAACCAGGCATACTTAATGAGCAGGTGGGTGTGGCCACATAAAAACATAATTTTAACACTTTCTGTACACTTAAAAAAAAAATCCTCCAAGTAAGATAATCATAATACCTGACGATTATGTTGTAGGGGGAAAAAATCACGGCACGATGTCTTTAAGTTCTGCACACAAACCGTGAACTTGGAATCCCTGAAGGTTCTTGTAATTACTGTTGCCCCTGCAAAACATGCAACTACTCGCACTGAAATGTACACAAAAACAAATGCACCCAGAAGACATATAGGTGTTCTATGGGGAGCGTCTGGAAAATAATATTCTACATGGCACCTACAGCGTAAGAGCTCTCTGGGGACACGCTGAGGAACCCTTAGAGGTGCTAAGTGGCACTGTTTTATTTAGAGTGTACAGGTAAGTATGGTTTCGTTTTACTGTCTCTAACATCTAGCTGAAGCGGTCCCATGGGACACCCAGAGGTGACCTCCTCTGTAAAGGGAGAACAGGAGCCCTAATCCCTCTCAGGTGAGCTCAGCTCTCTCTCCACTGCCTCCTCTAAGCTCGAGTTCCTACCCACACATCCTGTCTGGCTTGCTCACCGTCGACTCCATCGGCTGCAGCAATGAATCTGGCTTATTGAACTATTCTAATATGGCCACATGAGTGAACGGAGCACAAAGGCATTACATGGAGAATATGGCTGGTGTTATTGATCCGCCAACCTGAGCAGGGAAAGAGAGAGAGCCATGTGTAAACTGCACCGGCTGCTTCTCTTTGATGACTCACAGCCTCTGAGATGCTCCGCTACGGAGGATGTCTCTCCTTTCCTAGCCTTTATACGTGCGAGAGCAGAGCATTTGAATTAATTTGACCTCATGATTGGAAAACACAACTGAAGCACACATGCTGCAGACAACACTGATTCAAATAAACCCTTTTCCTATTTAAATAATTCTGCTTTAATCATAACAGCCGTAACAATGAGCCGTGCGGCGAGATAAATAAATAACTTCACTGTCCTCCCTGGAATTGTGCTGATGCAGAGGCCTGCCTAGGCATTATAAACCTAATTAGCAGAAGATTACTATGCAGTGTGCAAGGCTGTGGTCCAGAAAGACATCATTAGGTCTTCTGATGGGGATATGCCTTCAGCACATTGATTCTTTTTTGCTCCAAGAACAATGCAGATTGCAGACTTTATAATTGGGCATGCAGGTCACTTGTGACTTCCAGTATCATGTGTGTGGCTGGCTATCTCCATTCAAACAAAAGAAGATGAGAGCACAAAGACATGCCCTTTGAGTTCAAACAACGGTAAGGATGTTGATGGATTATGAGGCTCACAATGAGACTTGGAATAAATAAGAATCATGCGTGCAATTTATACTGTATGAATCTATCATATGTAGAGAGAAATCTAAAAAGAAGCTTTGTATCACATTGATATTCACGCTCATCAAAACACTTAAGTACCACAGCTGTATGACTTAGTAGACTGAGGATAATATACTGTGACTACAAGTGAATAACTATGTTATGAACATTACAGTCCAAGAAAAATGATGTAAAACCTATTATGTTTGGCTATAATAAAGAATTAAAATACCAAAAATGAATAACACAAATTGACCACTGGCTTCACTTTCACTACAATAAAGTCACTTTTTGGTCACATATAGTGTTCAATTGGATCAGTAAAAAGCGAATGTAAGAGGAAGAGCATGTTAAGGTTACCGGTACAAAGTGTGATGGCCATAAATATTCCAATGTTCTTTTCTCATTTGTCTTGCTTGTGCTGCATTTTGTTTGCTTACTTTGCATTCCTGCATGTGTGCACATAAGAGAGGTTGTTTAATCAGCTTTGCTTGCTGCCTGCCTATCTGGACCTGCACGTTCTGTGCCCGTGTCCTGCACCTCTCTCTCTCTCTCTCTCTCTCTCTCTCTCTCTCTCTCTCTCTCTCTCTATCTATCTCTCTCTCTCTCTATCTATCTATCTATCTCTCTCTCTCTCTCACACACACACACACACACACACACACACACACACACACTCTCTCTCTCTCTCTCTCTCTCTCTCTCTCTCTCTGGCTGACGTTTGTAACAGAGCACTGCAGCCCCATTTGAGGTATGATAATCAGCTGATTAGCCGGCGAAGTCCTTTTCCCAGAGGTTCCTTTGTGTGCAAAATCCTCACACTCAATTGACATGTGGACATCATCAAGCTGATGAAATGCAATTGTAATGAACAAGTGAGGCACAGCATCTGCAGTGGGACCCCGGAACGAAAAAAGGACCCTTCCCTCCTGACATGCTAATGCCGAAAGCTGCTCTCTGCCTTGCACTCCCCGCGGGTCCCCGATGGAAATGTGAAGAGATGCATATTCAAACCAGCGCCTTCTGAGGGGGGGGGGGGGGGGGGGGGGGGGCTAGCTGTACGGAAGAGAGAGACAGAGATGGGAGGCGGGGGGAAGAAGAGAAAACAGTGTGGACTTGGCCAAATGCTAATTCTGAGACAGATTATATTGCATCACGCGCAGTAATGATCTGACAGTTCATTTGTGAGGAGAGTTCAGGATCTGAGGTTTAATGCTTGGGTGGACGCAGGTGCATGAGCCCCCAGCTCCTCAGAGCTGTCAGGGGCAGGCAGGGGGGCTGCTGTCAAATTATCCCAGTTAAAAAGGGCTGAGGCGCCCGGCAAATATGAAAGACATTTAAGAAATTAATGCATTCGTATTCAACACATATTGCAACAGTGTTTCATTAGAGGTGCTCTAGTCGTATTAAAACTGACATCTGACCTTTCACATTTTCTCCAAGGCACTCAGGAACACTCTTATTACATACACGCTAAAGTCAAAGAGAAGGTAATTGTGATAACTAGCGATAATTAAACAAACTGACATTTTAGCGCCGTCATTTTTCTGTTCTTACCATCGCTGTATCGCAGAGTGATTATAAAAAGCTGTATTTTCTGCCATGAATGGGCACATTTTGTGATAATGAGAGAGCTGGGCTTGTGAATAAAAGCCACAGCCGTGTGAGAATCTTTACAGCCAAAGTGATCCTTAGTTCCTTTCATCTCTTTACTGTTTTGTGTTATCCAGGAGACTTATTACCGTCTGTGTTTTGTTACTGCATAATCTTGCTGTCATTATGATAAGCATGCATAATGGAGACAAATTCTGCTCAATTTCCCCTGATCAACATTTCCTACTTTCATGCATAAAATATTCATCATAAACAGATACAAGGCGGGGAAGTCGCGGAAACTATCAAAGTCAAGATATCATG